>NC_057794.1:280875012-281005000 GCF_018294505.1 Triticum aestivum | reverse complement strand
AAAAGCGACGGACTGCATAATAAAGGTTCATATCACAAGGGGCAATATAAAGTGACGTTCTTTCGCATTGAGATTTTATGCATCCAACCATAAAAGCGCATGGCAACCTCTGCTTCCCTCTGCGAAGGGCCTATCTTTTATTATTCTCTTCTGCCTTATGCAAGAGTCACGGTGATCTTCACCTTTCCTTTTTCATTTTATCATTTGGCAAGCTCAGCATGTTGGAAAGAACATGATATATATATATATATATATATATATATATATATATATATATATATCTAATTGGATGTAGGGGAGCATGAACCATTATTGTTGACATTACCCTTGAGGTAAAAGGTTGTGGGGCAAAACTATAAGCCCCTATCTTTCTCTGTGTCCGATTAAAACTCCGTAACCACAAGTATTGCGTGAGTGTTAGCAATTATGGGGGACTAAATGATAGTTGAGTATGTGGACTTGCTTTTTAGCTCTGACATAGACTCTTTCTGATGTTATGATAAATTGCTATTGCTTCAATGACTGATATTATAGTTTGTCGGAGCACAATAAGGTTTATGATTTATACTTTTGCATTGTGAATAGATCATCACTTGAACATAAGTAATCCTATGACAAAACCTATATAAGTTGCTGTTAAGAGAATAATCATGATGCCTTCATGTCTGTATTTTATTTTTATCGACGCCTCTACCTCTAAACATGAGGACATATTTATTGTTATCGGCTTTTCGCTTGAGGACAAGCGAGGTCTAAGCTTGGGGGAGTTGATACGTCCATTTTGCATCATGCTTTTATATCGATATTTGTTGCATTATGGACTGTTATTTCACTTTATGTCACAATACTTATGGCTATTCTCTCTTATTTTACAAGGTTTACATAAAGAGGGAGAATGCCGGCAGCTGGAATTCTGGGCTAGAAAAGGAGCAAATATTAGAGACCTATTCTGCGCAACTCCAAAAGTCCTGAAACTCCACGGAACGTCTTAAAATAAATAAAGAAAAATCCTCGCAAAAGATGAAGGCCAGGGGGCCCACACCCTTCTCACGAGGGTGGGGGTGCCCCCCCTAGGGCGCGCCCCCCTACTCGTGGGCCCCCTGGTGGCTCTTCGCCGTCCATCTTCTCCTATATGAGGTCTTTCGATGAGAAAAAAATAAAAGGAACTTTTCAGGATGAGACTCCGCTGCCACGAGGCGGGACCTTGGCGGATCCAATCTAGAGCTCTGGTAGAGCTGTTCTGCCGGGGAAACTTCCCTCTCGGAGGGGGAAATCATCACCATCGTCATCACCAATGCTCCTCTCATCGGTAGAGGGCAATCTCCATCAACATCTTCACCAGCACCATCTCATCTCCAAACCCTAGTTCATCTCTTGTATCCAATTCTTGTCTCAAAGTCTGGGATTGGTGCTAGTAGGTTGCTAGTAGTGTTGATTACTCCTTGTAGTTGATGCTAGTTGGTTTAATTGGTGGAAGATCATATGTTCAGATCCTATATGCATATTATTACCCCTCTGATTATGAACATGAATATGCTTTGTGAGTAATTACGTTCGTTCCTGAGGACAAGGTAGATGTCTTGCTATGAGTAGTCATGTGAATTTGGTATTCGTTTGATATTTTGATAAGATGTATGTTGTCTAGCCTCTAGTGGTGTTATGTGAACGTCGACTACATAACACTTCAAAATTATTTGGGCCTAGAGGAAGGCATTGGGAAGTAATAAGTAGATGATGGGTTGCTAGAGTGACAGAAGCTTAAACCCTAGTTTATGCGTTGCTTCGTAAGGGGCTGATTTGGATCCACATGTTTCATGCTATGGTTAGGTTTACCTTAATACTTTTGTTGTAGTTGCAGATGCTTGCAATAGAGGTTAATCATAAGTGGTATGCTTGTTCAAGTAAGAAGAGCACCCAAGCATCGGTCCACCCACATATCAAATTATCAAAGTATCGAACGCGAATCATATGAACGTGATGAAAACTAGCTTGACGATATTCCCATGTGTCCTCGGGAGCGTTTTTCCTATTATAAGATTTTGTTCTGGCTTGTCCTTTGCTACAAAAGGATTGGGCCACCTTGCTGCACTTTATTTACTTTTGTTACTTGTTGCTCGTTACAATTTATCCTATCAGAAAACTATTTGTTACCACTTATTTCAGTACTTGCAGAGAATACCTTGCTGAAAACCGCTTATCATTTCCTTCTGCTCCTCGTTGGGTTCGACACTCTTACTTATCGAAAGGACTACGATATATCCCCTATACTTGTGGGTCATCAATTACCTCTGTGGGGAGCGAATTCCAGCCACTCTTTCGGCGGACGCTGCTCGGTTCTGCCATTGTTAGTGCTTGGTTTTAGGACGAGGGGGGCGCCTTAGCGGGGATGGAAGATTGGACGAGATTATGTGCGGACAAAGATGGAGAAGCGAATATGTGCTGCGGGAAGTGGACAGGTGATGATGACTACAGCATGCCGCTTGACTTACGAGACACATACCAGCAGCGTAGGGTCATGTCGATGCCAGACAACTTGCTTGAGTGATCACAGTACTGGTACTCCCTACAATGCTATGCCCTAACTTGCTTGAGTAGAGTAGTAGAGTAGGACTCTGCTCTACTACTAGCACCGGAGGAGTAGTATATTCTAATCTAAAATAGTTACAAACTTCAATGCCCGAGCATGGAACGACTACGAACCGTGCTCAAAGACCGTGTCTACGTGGTGTTTGGACATGGGCGACAACCTCAACGCCAACAGTGCTGCTTCCGTTGCACTGTATGTGTTTCGGTCCTTCCTGTTTGAAATCGTGGTAGAATTCATGTTTCTACTCTGTATCCTACTACTATGCTAGTCCACATGATTAGTTTCATCTATGTTATAGCCTTCATGATTTATTTTGTGCTTATTCGGATTAAATCTTGTAGTAAGAGCATCTCCAATAGCATGTGTATATTTGGATGTCTATATATTCATATAGACGATGGTCTAAAAAGATTCCCTTATATGCACGTTCAGTTTTGCATCAGAACATCTATATACAGGGACCATGACAGGTGGGCCGTCGCTGGGGAGAGGAAGAAATCATAACTGCAGCTGAGTTTAGAATATGCCTTCACATTGTACAGGTTTTTGGGGAGCGCACTCGCGCGACTACTGGAAGCGATGACTTCGCGGATGACGACTTCTTCCCCGACCTCGGCAACCTCATCCTCGACGACATGGGCGACAACGTCAACGCCGGCAACCAGTGAGATATAGGGTGTAGGAAGCGGTTTGGGAATTTGCATGCCTTTCCAACCAGTGAGATACTCCGTACAAAGTACGACAGAGAAATAACCACAGAGAAGGAAGCTAAAAGTAAACAATCAAACGAGCATTTTTGCATTTGTTTTGCATTGAATCGTTTCACAAGCTTGACTAGTGTTGTTTTTCTACTTTTACAAAAACCGCATCGTAATGTTAAAACGTGCATTTGCACGTACATAAGTAATAGTAGTACTCCCTCCATCTAGGTGTATAAGTCTTCCCTCCTTCTTGGTCACGGTGCACAACCGAAGATGACTTATTGACCTGGACAGAGGGAGTAGCACAGTCTGCAAGCATATATTGAGAGAGACGTGTAGTGCGATAGTATATAGTAATGTTTGTGCTATATGCACGTACTTGCAAAATGCGTACGAATACACAAGGTTTCCAAACTTTCCCTTTTACATACTTAATTAAGGACGCTAAAAATTCCTGAACGTTCGGGATTTATCATTTGCGTCCCAAAACTAATGAGATCGCCTTACGAAACAAAAATTATACTCCTCCTAAAAGCCACGGCGCTCGTAGGAGCGCTTGCGGCACGCCACGAGTGCCCTAGTGTGTGGCCGCTTCCCAGCGCGCCGACACAACACCTCTTCCTCAGCCTCGCAACTCGCGAGGTGCTGATTGGCAGCTTGCCGGCGGGTAAGCGCGATCTCACCGGTGTGGTGATCCGGCGCCAACAGGTTCTCCTCCCTGCTGGAAGCGTGCACCCGGTCCATGTACCGCCAAGCGTAGATGAGGCGCTTGGGCCTGACTGCACTCAGGGCGTCAGCACGGGCGTCCTCCGCCACCCTCACGGCCCTCGCACGAGCCTTCTGCCAAAGAGCCAATTGCCTGACTCTCTTGGACGCGACATAGGCCTCCCAGGCAGCTTGTTACGCGGTGCGCTTCTCTTCCTCGGCCTTCTTCTCCACCTCTATTTTGGCGCGCTCTGCTGGAGGCAAAGCCTCCCACAAGGGGACATCCATTTCTTTCCGAAGCTCCTCAAGGCTGGGGGGGCTCGGCAGGCGGCGCGGTGTTCTCCTCATAGCGGGGAGCCGACGCGTCCTCCGGAGCGCGTGCTGGCGAGATTGGGAACGCCGACGCGTCCACCTCGACGCGTCGCAGCGAGGAGTGGAATGCTGATGCGTCCTCCTCGACTAGTGGCGGCGAGGAACGGAACAACGACGCGTCGCGTCGCGGCGAGGAGATGAACGCCGACGCGTCCTCCTCGACTAGTGGCGGCGAGGAACGGAACGGCGACGCGTCGCGTAGCGGCGAGGAGCGGAACACTGACGCGTCCTCCTCGACTAGTGGCGGCGAGGAATGGAATGGTGACGCGTGACCATCCGCGCGGTGCCGCGAGGGGCTCCTAGGGCTTGGGAGGGGCGATGCCATGGTGGTTGATGTGAGAGGGAGGGGGGGATAGCGATGAATGTGAGGGGGAGGAGATAGAGATGTCGTGGGAGGCGCAGTATTTATAGCGAGCAATGGCACACCTATGTAAGATATGGACTGAGCTGCACTGACTTAACTGCCGGTCCAGTTGCGTCACTGACATGTGGGCCAGACCCCTTTTGGGCGCATATGTCAGTGACCGAATGCACCTGCAGTTGAGTAACATGTACGTGGGCATATTTGTTGGAGTAAATTACGGGGGAGTGAAGGGGTGGAAATATTGCTGGTCACAACGCATTAGACGAGCGTGGGGGGAGGAGAGTCATGCATGCAGATTTTTTCACACGGGGTGAAGTGGTGGGACCGCTGGAGGGAGAAGGAGAGTTTGGCAGGCATATTGTTTCCACACATGGAGAGGAAAAGATTTGGAGACAAACGGGCTTCCTGCAGGTATGGGGAACGGTGCATAATAAGTCATCTTGCATGCCGGGCTAGGTATAGTCTCAAGTCATTAAAAACAAACACGCCCAACACATGTTCATATTTCAAGGTGCACTAAATTATTGCATGCGATGATTAAGGCTGGCCATAATGGTGGTATCTTAGCTGGTATCATGCACACGGGAATAGCAAACATGCTGATGTGGCAAAGAATTAAAGAAGAGGGGGGTTAGAGTAACTAGTGTTCATGCATGCATTGGTAAACACATTTTTTGTGGAGAACGACAGCACTAGTTGAGTACTTTTGCAGACTAAAAAACTATTCCACAATGTGTCAACATTCACAATGTCAAATCAATATTTTTACACTCATTATAAAACGTTGTTCTTATACTCATTATAATCAGTACTCCCTCCGTCTAGGTGAGCAAGTCATCTTAGATTGTGCACTGTGACCAAGGAGGAGGGGAAAACGAGAGATCTTAATGTTTATTTGCTAATTAATAGCATTGCATGCAATGAACTAACCACTGCATGTCGTGTTTGGTAGTCTCAAGTCATTAAAAGCATGCACACCCACATCTCCTATTGGTTGATATGTCAAGAAACAAGAAACGAGGTAGAAGTTAATGCACCGCACCTAAGTGTTTTGGGAGTATTGTAGATATTGATATTTTTAGTATAAATTTGGTCGTGGGATTTCATTGATGCCTGTCAAAGCGTTGACGGGTCTGCTATGCGTGACCTGAAGATGAAAGCGTTGAGCATCTCGAAGTTGATCAACAATCTTCAATTATCAAAGATTAGCCGTTCGGCCAATAAGATGGCACACTTAATCGCTAAGTATAGCTTTAACAATAGATTAGATGGTATTCTTGTAAATAACGTACCGCCCTGTGTGGTGAATATTGTATCGAATGAGTGTACTGGTGTGGGTGGTTAATTAATATAAGGTGGTGTTCAAAAAAAGTATAAATTTGGTCAAACACTTTGCAAACGGTTGACGGGAGTAAAAAGGACTAGAGGGAGTATCATGCATGCGGAGTAGGCAAAAAAATTGCTTGTCTAAAAAAAGGCAAAAAAATTGCTCATTTATAGCCGGTCGAAGTCTCAAAGGGCGCGACCGCGCAAGGGAGGCGAAGGTTGTGGGAGGTGCGACGTTTGACGGAATTAAGTGAAGTTACATCCACGTGTCGGCATGGCGTGCGAACAGGCAGAAGCTATACCGTCAGGCCTACGATATGGGTCTAGTAGACATGACATCTAGTGGGTCCCGCATAGTTCTCGAGAAATCTTTGGGGGCTTGCAGTCGTTTATCCACCGGGCAAGCCAGCAACCCCGTTCGCACGCCCTACTCGTCCCCGTCTTCTACCTTACAACAGTTCGCTCCCAGTCGTCCCGTCCTTTCACATTAGTTCGCTCCCAGTTTCTTTTGCGGGGTACAACAGCTCAACTTCTCGTAACCCTCCTGCAAAATCCATGGCCTCCCAAATCTCCATGGTCGCCGCTGAGTACCAGGTTAGAGCCATCACCGGCGATCAGTTCATCGTCATCTACACATGTGGATCCGAGACGGTGAAAGCATGGCTTGCTCGCTTCCTACGCATGTTCAACAGTTCAACGGATGAGTGGGTCGCTAGGCTAGATGTTGAGTACACCAAAGTCCTGGGACGAGAGAAGGATCTAAAGGACGAAGAGAGGAAGAAGCCCGCCGTGATCCAGGTTTGTGTACATAACGTTTGCTTGGTCTACCACATATGCCATGCCGACGTTGAGTGCCAGGATTTTAAGAACTTCCTCAAGGACAAAAGAGTGAAATTCGTTACTGTAAGCTTTAAGAACGACAGTGACATCCTGCGTCGGATAGGTCTCATTGTAAGCCAGCCCTTCGATCTCCAGAAGGCAAGCCTGGTGTACTCCTGTCAACCTACATTGCTGACCCTGGCAGCAGCCATGATTGATCGTTCGTACGCTAAACTAAAGAAACCTCATCACGAGTTTCATCATGCATGGGAGTCGAAGACATTAGATGAAGATCACATCCTGTAGGCAGCAATGGATGCCTACCTTTGTTTAAATATCTACAAGGGTTGGATGAAGAAGTAGAGCCCGGTGTCCGGTTCAAGCAAAGAAGCGTCGGCGAAGAGGAAGAGGAAGAGGGACGAGGACAAAGTCGAGGACGTGGACTCGGACTCCAAGTAGGTGGCAGTGCCGTCGCTCATGCTGGTTCTACTGCAGTGTCAAGCAGACTAGTTGCTTATTAGTTTATTTTCAAGGGTGTGTTGTGCTGAGGCCCCGGCAGAACTATATTTATGTTCTTTCTCGTTATTTGAACTCTTTAGTACGTACAGTAGTACTAGTACTATGTCTTAGTACTGTTCTTCTTGCAGTTGGTACTACTGCTCGTATCTTCATGTTCCTACTGTACTTAATACGTTCATACTGGTAGTATAATTTGGGTCAGTCGATTTGTGCAAGAAGTTCGACGGAGCGAAGGAAGAAGACGACAGAAGAGGTGGAAGAAGCCCTTCTAGCAATCCATGTTGCATCAAACGGCTCACATGAGTCGACAGACCCAAATTGCTCCTTCAGATTGCAGGATCCACGTGGCATTCAAGGTCTCGAAGGTAGATTCCACGTCCGCACCCGGTTTGCGGGCTCGACACGCGCGCGACCGGCTTCCGCCGCGACAGCCACCATGCGCGCCTCCTCTGCACGGGCGGAGACGACAATGACACGGTAGTTCCTCCTCGTCGGCGTGCTGGAGCACGCGCTCGTCCTCCTCTTCATACGCTGCGTGCATAGACGCGGCTCCACCATCTGCTCGTGTGCTTGGCAGTGCGGCGGCATCGCGAGGAGGGACTGCAGACGACCTGAGCGGGCGAGCCTTCGGCTTCATGGCACAGGGATGGCGGCGACACGACGGTGATGGGCGAGAAATTGTTGGCTGGAGCAGGCGGGCGCCGGCATGCACAACGGCGGCGGAGGCATATTGATGAGTGCGCGTGTGGGAGCTTACTTTAGTTTTATATATAAGGTTGGTCAAACTTAAAAGAAAACTGTACTAGTACACGTAAACATTAGACTTAGGCAGCGCTTTTATTAGTTACTAGCTTATGTTCTTGCCCATTGTGACCAGGCTTAGTACCACGGCCACGATACGGAATCCTATGCAAGCGCGTGAACCGCGGCCGCGCGGTCGATCGAACGGTGCGTCACCGTGTCGCGCTCGAAGGACATCCACTGAACCTTTTTGTGTGTGTGAAAACAATCCTCGAATATTACTCAACTTTTTTTTCCTGTGAAATTTCTTGACGCTGCAATATTTCCATATATTTGAATTTAGCTCCAGCTCGTGTTTATTTGGATTTGGACATTTTAGGTGCGCCCTAGTTTTTTTAATACTGATTTTGTGTGTGTGACTGAGAGAGAACGTGTGTATGTGTCCATATGTGTGTTGTGGCGGAAGGGCAATGTGGAGACGGTGTGCGTGTGATACAGACATAGAGAGGTGTGAATGTGCAAATGATCGTGCATGAGTGAGACATAGACAGATGCCAGTACGTTGTGTATACATGAGAGAACGGTCTTCTAGTTTACTCGTGTGTGTGTGTGTGAGGGGGAGAGAGAGAGACAGAGAGAGGAGCATCCGTAACACAACAACCATCTCTCTCGATTCGTTTGTCCCTCGCACGGTCGCATGCAACACATGCATCAACGTGCACATTTTGACACCCTCACCCGGCCCCTGCCCACCTCAAGACTCGCACAATCCCTTCGTGAATACCCATTTCTCTCCTTAGGTTTGTTTTCTCTCAATACCTGACACACACACACACACACAGACACACGCAGCACAACACACACACACTCCCCCGAGCACACAATTCATCCCCATCCAAGGTTATACGGTGACCACTCTCGCTTGTGCTTCTTTGCACCCCAACATGCACAACACCTCAATCTTCAAAGAGGGCAATGAGCAGATCGAAGACGGCGACCACACCGCGCTGGAGAATGCGGGGTCATTTGGAAGCAGGGTGATGTGACGACGGCTGACTGACTCCTCCCCCCACCCTCTCTCTCTCTCTCTCTTGCACAAAATTACCAATCCCTCTCTCCCCGCACAAAATTGTCAATCCCTCAACCCACGAGACCCTTCTCCTCTCGTCCATGTTTTTCCTGCTCTCTCATCAAACATGTTGTCTCTTCTCCTTCCACATATACAGAATCCAGATGCACACGCATCTCATGTATATTACATGTATGCATCTTTCTCACATACCTAACTTTTTCCTCTCTCTTTCTCTCTCTATCTCTCTCTCTCTGTCTCGTTAGGTTTGTCTCCTACTCTCTCGTCCACATACATACAATCTTTCCCGCCCTATCTGCTCCATCTTCAAAAGCTCTCTCTCCATGTTTCATTCACACATTGGGATATGTCAAAATGTTGCTTCTATAATGGCTGATGTAGAGTTATGGTTGTTCTTGTTGCATCCTACAAAGTAATAACTATGAAATGCATTTAGATTCTCATTTGACTAGGATTATGTGAGTTTGAGCATGTTGTGAAGTACTATAGACCTTGTATACATCTTGGGATTCGACAATGATTGTAACTATTGAATTGTATAGACCATTACATTCGAAGTCAATAGCCTAATATATTTATTTCACAATTTCAACAAATGATTAGTTCACTACAAACTAAGAAACAAATTTGTACTCCCTCCATTTTTATTTAAGTCCGCGTATTAGCATTGGTCAAAGTCAAGTTTTGTAAACTCTCAGAAAGCTTATAACAAAAAATATTAGCATATACAATAACAAATAAATACCATTAGATTCATTATTGAATGTACTTTCACATCATACATATTTGTTATGGTAAATGTTTATATTTTTCTATAAGCTTGGTCAAATTTAGGAAGTTTGACTTCGGTCAAACCTAATATGCAGAGTTTACTCCTACTACTCGCTAGTTGCTTAGCCGAATCACTCAACACGCCACACGGGGAGTCCAGTGTCACAAAATTTTGAGGTCGGCGGGAAAATCTCTCGCGACCCTGATTCGAGCAGTGGGAAGTTACCATCATAGTCTTCGGAATAGGCCTAGAGATGACGCTTGGTAGGGGGTGTTTTCGTAACTTTAGGTTCACCCTACCCAGCCAACCCCACCCCGGCACCCAGAGTAGTACACCTGAATACTCCCCAATTTCTATCCCCACTGCAAAATAGACTTCTCCACGGCACCGCAGCCTTCGTGCTCCTCCCCTTTACATCGGCACACTCGTCCACCGCAGCGCATCTGCCTCATCAAAGACCTCGTACGCCGCACTGGAGACGGTCCACCATCGTCGTCGTACACGGAGCCTCTTCCCCGGCATTGTCTTCCACGGTCTCGGATCTGCTTCCCGGAAGCCGACGCCAAGCGCAGAAGTACCACCGTCGTGGACAATGAACTGACTCCCGTTGCCGACCATGACTCACAGAGGCCGCCGCGACCATCGTTCTCCTCCTCGATTGGTAATGTGTGTATTGAATCACTTAGCAGTACATGTGCAGTTCCAATTTTCTTCATACCCACCCTTCAAATTTCCTGGGTGCTATTGTTCCCGTAAAAGTAATTGGTTATAGCCTCCATTGTCCAACAGAATATCAGCTTGTAAATGTGCGTCGCTCCTGTATCGCGATGTGCTTGGGTAGGTTTTTCATCTGCAACCAGTAGTGTGGCAAATGATGGAAAGTTTTTTAGAACTAGCAAAATGCCCACGCCTTGCACGCATCAAGATGCATTTGTATGAGTAGTTTATCTTGTTGTTGGAGATGCTCTAACATGGCAGACGAGTGCTTTAATGTTGCCCACAAGATGCGCGAGTATTACTAGTAGTATATTTTTCTTGCCATGTTGAGATTTTAAAACCACGAGTGCGAACATGCAGAGGAGCAATGAAGACCAAACACGGGATATTCGGGACATCTTCAAGGAGTGTGGCAAGTTAAAGAGGAGTTGCACCGAACCTGTAAAATGAGCTTTGGTAAGTAACACCCTTTCAATTACTTTCGTGTAGCCTCGTGTTCTTCGATGTGTATATGTTATAGTTTTTGTTTCTCTTAAGCGTGGTGCTCTTCGATGTGTAATAAGAAGAGTCTTAATCGTCCTAATGCTTTCATTTTTAGCTTGATGTAGGAAGTGGGTGTTCTCACCTTGTAGTCTATTTTTATTTATTTTTTCCTTTTGAATTCACTTCTCCGAGTTCTGTTTATCTGGCTTCTACTAAATGGATCTAGGTTGCTCCGAGTATTGATCTAAAAAAGAAGTAACTTCATGTCAGGATGCAGTTCCTGCGAGGAGGGAAGTATGGTCAACCTAGAGATCATGTTTCCAAAATGAGGCTGGACTACACACAAGGTGCTAGTTCCCTAATGATGCTGGATTAGACAGAAGGTGCAAATTCCCAGATGATGCTGGATTACACACAAGCCAGGTGGAGTCGTCAGGTGTTCGTGTCCTCATGGCATTAGTAAAGGCTGAAAGAAAGCGCGCAGCAGCCCTTGAGAATGTAGCTGAGTTCCTGAAGAATCGAAAAGAGCAATCAGATGCTCTCTTCACCCAAGCCAAAGAAGAGATGGAAGAAGCCAGAAATAAGCTAGCAGAGGCAGAGCAGGCTAGGCGTCTCCTGCTATCTAAAACTGTTGTCAATACAAAATTTCCTTCATAATAGCAAGGTTCAAATGTTTATCCAGTCAGCATGCCTATTGTGATGTCCGTGCATCTACTGATGTGGCACAAAATGTTTTTTCGGGTCATGTAATAACAACAATTACTTTCCAAACAATAACAGGCGAAGCATTGGACATGCTATAGTTCACGCGCAAGCCCGACATTCCAAGTTCAACTTCCACATCAAACTCATGTTCACAAATATCTACACATTCATACATAATGTCCACAACCATGATTCACTTCAAAGCCAAAAAAATGTGAGGAGAGTTATAAATAAAGAAAATCCTCTACTAGTTCCTGCTACTAGTGCGAGCACAACAAGTCAAGACCATGCGTAAATTAATTATATTTTAGTCATTTTTTGTGTTCTAAAATGACTGCCGCTCGCGGAAGGACGTGTTGCCAGCACACGCGCGGATTCAATGAAGGCAGGCGGGGCAGTCTTAAGCTGGTTGCACGCGGCGAGGAGGCGTGCTCAGCCGGGCCTGCAGTGAGTACGGCCCTCTTGGCCGGCGCGCTGGTTCAATGCCTGTGCTATGGGAGGTCGTGTCCGTGTCAGAGCAATCACTCCCTCTAGTCCTTTTTTGTTTGGGTATAACAAAATCTCATTTTCCATTCACATTTTACAAGTAAAGTTCGTGGACAAACTTTGACCCAAAGTATGATGGGGACTAGTAAACCAGAATGGAGGTAGTAGTTTTTTTAATCGAAGAAGGGTTTCCCCTTTCGATTTTCATTAAAGAAAACCAGCATCTAAATCTAAACCATAGTATTTGCCCTAGAACTACCAGGTTCAACATCTCACAACATAAACACATGCAACCTCCATCGCAAAAAAACCATACAACCATACGCCAAGGAGGTACGTAGTACTATGAATTCCATTTGCGCTCCATACCAATCGTTCTAAAAACTACTTACTACTCCCTCCGTTCCAAATTACTCGTCACAGAAATGGATGTATCTAGAACTAAAATACATCTAGATATATCCATACATGCGACGAGTAATTCGGAACGGAGGGAGTACTTATAAAGCGCCATTGAAAATTGGAACTCTTAATCCCACTAAAAAAACAATGTTTTAAACGTGGCTACTCGATCTGTGGCAACCGGCGAGCCACTATGCTCCAAGTCGTTCACCTGTGGTCCCGACCATCAACTCCTATGGATCAAATTATCATGCGAGCTGACTATTCCTACAAAGGTGCTCCACCACGTACCCGGTACCTGCGAATGTAGCAATCGTGCCCCTAGGGTTTTAGGGTTTATTTGTTAACGTCGCCTTTACGTAACACTCATGTGTGCGAGACAGCGAGAGGCCGACTACGTGTGTGCGCCTCTTCTCTTCGTATATGTACTCCACCATTTGGATGGTGTCCAAAAAATTATAATAACTACTAGCAATGTACCAATGCGTTGCCACACGATCAAAGTAGATTAATACAGTGGCAGAGCTAGATGCAGACTATGCCTGGGGTTGTGCTATGTTGAGTGATAAACTTCTATGATTTTCTATGCTTTGCATGAAGAAATTACAAAGGAAGTTGTTTCTAGGCCTGGGGCTATAGCCCTAGCTGCCCCAGGCCTGTCTCCGCCACTGGATTAATACATACTCACCTATTTGATAGAAAAAAATCTAGCTTTGAAATACGTATATCACTAAAAATATGTTATGTTTCACTCAAAATATATTCCTTTGGCGGTTTTGATGAGATAAGGGAGGAATGTTGTTGGTTTCAAGATTTGAGAAGTGGTATATGTCTAATTTCTAGTCTTACTAGCAAGATGCCCGTGCGTTACACGGAACATCAAGATCTTGTGGGAGAAAAGGATGAACGAGGGAAGGCCTTATCTGCAAATGTGGTGAAGAGTGCGGGTAAATTGCCATATTTTCCTTCCTATCCGTCAGATATAAATCAGACGACCTACATTGCAGGATGGCAGGCCCACCATCATCACCAACTCTATTTTTTATCCCTACTCTTATAATAAGCATTGTCGGTGATGATCGTGTGCCTGCCATCCTGCAATACAGGCCGTCCGATCTATATCTGACGGATAGGAAGGAAACTATGGCAATTTTGCAAACGAATACCCACACCCCTCTCCACATTTGCAAATAAGGCCTTCCCTCGTTCATCCTTTTCCCCCACAAGATAAACTACTTATACAAATGCATCTTGATGTTCCATGCAACGCATGGGCATCTTGCTAGTTGTTGCAAAAAGCTCGTGTGTGTGTGTGAGAGAGAGGGCGAGTGGAGGAGGATGAAGTGCATGTGTGACAGACACAAGGAGTGTGTGTGCGATAGGTATCAGCTTAAAATGAGGCGATAGTGTGTGTGTGCACGATCGAGAGGGCGTGTCTCAAGAAGGGAAGAAAAATCTACATAGATACAAGGAGCGGGAGAGAGACATGTATGCGATGGTGGAAGCACGAGTGTGCGGGTGTATAAACCTATCTAGAGGCTAGCTAGTCGATAAATGTTTGTGAGAGAAATATGAGTCGGGGTGCGAAAGCCAGAGTTTTGTGTCTGTGAGAGAGAGACGGTAGTCGGGAAGGGGGCTGGAACCAGGAGTTGTGCGTGTGTGTCTGTGAGAGAGAGAGAGGAGACGGCAGTCGGGGTTGTCTGATCGGTAAACAAATGAATAATGCCAGTATGGGATGGAGACGAAAAGGAGACCGCAACAAATGTTGTGTCTACAGGGGAGATAGAGAGAGTAATTTTAGTGGTATGAGTCATATGTAGAGACATATAGGGTGTGTGAGAGAATCCCATAGAGAGAAAGACAAAGTGAAAGACGAGTGGAGGCTGTGTGTTTGGCGGTGAAAAAGAAAGATTAGGTACCGAGTGATACCAGAGAACAGTAGAGACGTGAGAGATAATGAAAACCGTGTAATTTATAATGATAGGGAGAGTGTGACACTTCTCAAGGGAGACGTCGAGAGACCATGTTTGCGAGGATAGGAGCAACATGAAGTGAGCATGCGGGTGAGCTGGAGAAAAGAGAGTGATAGCTACCTGAAGGAGCATGCATGCGAGAGAGATGGGTGTGAAAGGAGTGAACAAAAAAAGGGATTCAAATATTTGAATTCAAGATGATGATGATACATGTAATCCATACTCGAACCAAAATTGATCTATCAAACATGCATACTCATATGAATTCATGCACATCTATGTTATTTAATATGTAGATATTACTGATCCATACATTTCAGTAGAACATAATTTGGTTAAAAAAATTCAAATTCAACCTTAAGGTTTCGAGATCGTTGTATTTGTAAATCATATTATACATATAAAGGAGCAGAATTCTTTGTTGTGCTTTTGAAAGTATATATAAAAAATGATGTATATAGAATGTAATTCCAATTGAAAATGGATCCCGCCCAAAAAAATAGAATACAAACGGGATTCGAATTGAGTTGGCACGGTAAACGTGCACTCTGCAAAATTTGAACAAAGCGGGGAAAGTCGCAGTAATCGCCCGAAACCAAAATCTGCGAGATGGAAATCACTACTGCCTATCCCTGCCACGCAAAGCCTATATGTTAGATTTCTATAGGTTTCGATAGGGGTAGGTTTGTAATTTCACCCAAACATGACGTAACCGCCTCTCACCCGGATTCATACATGGTGGGCGCCAAAACACAGTGTGTCCTTGGCCGAAATCGACTCCCTCCCCGATTCATATTCATACACGGTGGGCGCCGAAAACAAACTCTCGTTGGCAAATATTCGGTGTATGCGAGATTGCCATCCTATCCCCGACCGACTAGTGTTGTTGTGATGTAGTAGAAATTTGAAACGGGGGCTAAGTTTGTAAATTTCCTCGCATTTGAGACAAGCGCGCCCTGAATACATGGTTCCCCCCTTCCGCTCTACCTCCCTTTTCCCCATTCGTACTTCGTGGGCGCCAAAACACCCTCTCCACCCCACCCTCCTCTATCCGCCGCCGTCCGCCACCCCATCCACCACCGTCCTCCTCCACCATGCCGGAGCTGATACCCTGACGCCGCCGTCCATTACAAGAGATCGACCTCTCTCATCCACGGCTTTGGACCGGGATCCTTGCATCCCGTCCTCGCGCTTCATCCCCGCCGTCGTCCACCTTGCCGGCGCCGCTCCTACGACCGTCTCGTCCACCACGCCCCGCCGCCACCGTCTACCCTCCTAGATCTGCTTCCACGCCGCCAACAGCCATCGCTACCACAGCACCGTCAAATTCTTAGCAAATGCCTACACGGCGCCGCACCAGAGGCGGTACTCTTCCGTATCTGCTCAACTTATTTATCGCAGCAAGAAAATAGATCGCCACTGCTTTACTCTGATTTCTTGTCTTGGTTGCGAAGTTGCCTTTGTCTGGTTTACACCTTCAGATCCTCCATGGCACGCTCAACACCATACTCGCAATGCTTATGGTTTTCCCCTTTTATATTCCACACTAGTTAAATCACAGTAGACTAAATTTCAAAATTGGGTCAGTCGATTTTTCAGAGCTCGCCGGAGTTCGCCGGTGCGATCGAAGGGGCTCGGGTGGGGACGGTGGTTGTGGGGGGCGGTGGTGGGGCCTCGTTGAACAAAGAAAACTCGACGCGGGTGGGGGCGGGGGTGGGGTGGCAGAGGAACACATGCGGTGGGGCCAGTGGTTCGGCCGGCGGCCCGTGCGGTGTTCTGTATGGGAAGCACGGTATGTTCCTTGTCAGGAAGGGGAGCAGGGACATCTACAGTCAATAGCTGATAGAGCTGGCCTGTACGTGATCGATAGGCTTTCAATTACTAGCGACAATACAACACCGTAATTTCCAGCCAGTTCCACTTTCCCGATTTA
Organism: Triticum aestivum; assembly: GCF_018294505.1. Classification (NCBI taxonomy): domain Eukaryota; kingdom Viridiplantae; phylum Streptophyta; class Magnoliopsida; order Poales; family Poaceae; genus Triticum; species Triticum aestivum. The sequence goes on along the minus strand of NC_057794.1, from coordinate 280,988,305 downwards.
TATATCCTGGTTATGGTGTACCCCTGTTATGTACACTATGATCTGCCTAGTTGTTGTGTGCTCTTGTTATCATGGTTTGGCAATAAACTCTCTATACAGTATATTATGAACCTATCATCTGCCAGCTATCCTTACTTCTGGAGCCTATATTTTTGTGCACTTGCGCCAGATAATATAAATGCACGGACCATATTACAGCACACATGAGCTCTCTCATCAAAATCCAGTGATAGCACACAAGTGTTTACAGGGGTGCCCCTATATTAGAATATCATCTGCATTACAAAGATTATCTCACAACTATTTATGTTTTCATGGTTCTCAGATATTATATGCAATTACAGTGAATATCAGAATCCGCGCATCAGAAGAATATTGTGGAACACTGCAATGACTTACAAAATTGGCAGCAAGGCATTGAGTGCCATTCCGGAAGCAATGAAACTCGTATGCTCCCCACCTGTTGATTCTTGTTCAGAATATCATCCTAATGACTATTCTAACCTCGAGGAGTCAAAGGCAGATGGTCTGTCATGTTCACCCATCAAGGTGCCTATTCTAATTTGGCAAGGTTTTATTGATTGCGTGTATCTTGCATATGTTGTCTTGCATTTCTTCTACTATGTTGCACCGCCATCTGCTTAGTTTACTCATCATATATGTCGAGATGCCATGCCCATCCATTATCAATACATATTCCATCTGTCATCATACCATGTTTTTCCACTCAAATGATGTTCTTGTGCATCAGACATCAAAAGGGAAGAGGGTGATTGCCAAACCTGAAGGAGCACCAGCAAAGTCCTTGAAAAACGTGGTGGTGCCGGTGAAATCAGACAGCACCCCACTTATATTGGCTGTACAACCAGTGACACAAAACGCAGGACCGACTCCAGCAGACTATACCTATACTTCACTGGCCACACCACTAGCCCCACCACATAGGACCTGCACTCCAGCAAAAGGTATACTGATTTCATTTGCCATAGCATCAGCTGTACCACAGAAAAATCCCACTCCAGCAAAAAGTACAGCAAGTCTTCCGGCCGAAGACCTATCCCAACTGCAGAGACGGCCAATTCCTGCAGATTGGAACCCCATTCCATTTATTCCCAGTTTAAAAGACAATGCTTTCAATGTTATTAGGGACTACGTGCATATATTCCCATCATGGGAAGATTATTGTGAAGACAAACACCATTTTCACATCTTCCTGTCCAACTTACGTGTAAGTGCTATTATTCATGGTTATTATTTTCCTATTTTCTGCTGATTGAACACATCAATGATTTACAATACATTGTTGTAACTAGGCGAGGGTCAATCTGGATAGTCATGATGAGCAAAGCTTGCTTGTGCTTTTCAAGGAAGCATTGCAGCAGTATCGGTGTTACCTGAGGAAATCACACTTTGATGGCAAGTCTATAAACGAATTTCCGGTGAAGTCTCCTATGCTAAATTTAGAAGACATTGAATGGAAAAACCTTGTTATGCACTGGTCTCGTTCCTAGGATGAGATACTGTCTATGAAATCACATGAAAAATTGAACTTCTACTTTTCTGCATGTGCCTTACAGATCTTTTTTGCAGGAAATCTGCTCGAAGAAGAATTCCGGTTTGACAAGAACGACAGGATATCGCAAATATGTTGCCCGATGCTTTGCTCTTGTTAGTACCTGTTGTCCTGTATCACTGTACTTGCATACATACCTGGTTCATTATGTGACAGCAGTATGCATGATAGCTTGCTTATCAATTGTTCGCTCCAAATTATCTGATTTGTATGAATGGTTACATTAGTGTAGAATATATCCAATGCCAATGTTTTTTAGCTCTGCATTGTTCTTGTAAGTACATGCTGTCCTTTATCAGTGTACTTATAATGACAAGTAGTTGTTCATGTACCATCACTCTGTAGCTTATTTTCATTTGCCCTCCATTTTCTACACATCAGATCTATATTTACTCTTACCATAAGGTTGGTACTGAAGAAGTTTAGATGTGCATTGCTCTTGGTTGTACCTTTTGCCTATATTGCTGCACTTACATTTATAGCTACTTGGTTATGTAGTATCACTCTTCATCTTATCTTAAATATTCTCCATTTTTCATATATTATCACATATATATTTACACTTAACAAAATGTAGAATAAAGGCAATGCTTTTGAAGAAGATTCTGTGGTAAACTTCTTGAATTGCCCCCCCCCCCATCAGCATGGACAAGGCCTTTATAGAGCCTGTCTTCACCAATAATGTAAGTTTGTCCATCTCAATCCTTCAAACTTTGTTGTATATATTTGGTTAGGCATGACTGCAACTGCTGTTTATTTTGGGTGTTTTCATCAAATTGCTTGTTTAAAGTTTATTATATGTAGTTCATAAACAAAAGTTCGTCCTTTCTCAATTTAAGTTTTCAGTTGTACAACCAAGTTCCTTCTTCATACCATGTAAATTAAACTATACAGAGCAAGTGATCTTCTTTTGCACTGCATGTATGCTTATGTTCTTCATGTGTAATCCAGTGGTGTGGTGAACCTACCCACTACAGCACAATGTCATATTCTGCAATGTCTTAACTATGAACAATGTCATATCATTCTACTATTATTTAAACCGTATCTTTATTTGCCAATCTGAAATGGTATAAATTGACAGCACACTAACCATTGATACTTATGAGTTCTTGATCTATAATCCAGTGGTGTCGTGAAGCTGCCAACTCCTTCACAATGTCATTTCCTGCCATGTCTTGACCTGAACAATACCATATTGTGTTAATGCAAATTTAAACTGTGTCACTTTATTCGTCAGTAAGAAATGTGATGAATTGTCAGCACTGATACTTTTATGTGCAAAACCTATCATCTGTCTGCTTGTTTATCTTTCAGAGTGAGGAAGATATAAGTGTTGAACAAGCGCAGTCTCATCATCTTGCTCAGCTGCTTGCGCTGCAGCTCCCCAGCAGGGCTAACCTTTCTTGAACTCTATTGAAGTGTTGTTGGTTTTGTATATTATTTTGTCAGCGTGTTTATTTGCACTGGTGGCGATCTTTGATGCCCAGTGTATGTAATCTGCTGTCTGCTTGTGCTTTATTATCATAGTGGCGAACTTTCATGCCCAGTGGATGTAATATGCCGTAATTTCTTTATTGTATAGTATATGTTTTTTCTTATTCACGATGCTGCAGTTATTTTACTGTATATATCCTGTCTTCGCAGTAAATCAGCCAAACCGTAAAATTACGGTACATAATCGGGCCGTCATGCAATCATGATGTAGGTTGGGCCTGAAACCTTGAAAGCACAAGTGCTCCCTAGGTGGTTTTGATAATTGATGACAACATATCTCTTGTTGGACTAACATTTCGATCTAGCATGTTTCAGATAAGTTCAACAATGGAGTGGCATGGACTAAAGGTTGTGGGAACTCCTTCAAGATGCTAAGGACAAAGGATTGGCTAAAGCTTCAAGCTCAAGACTCCTCATTTTACATTTTAGTGATCCAAGATCACATTGAGTCTTTAGGAAAAGCCAATACTATCAAGGAGGGATGAGGTGTTGCTTAATGAGCCTCTTGCTTCATGTGCTTAGTGATATGCTCCAAAACCCTCAGCTACTTTCCCACTTCCACATATGACCTAAACCCTAAGCCAAACTCGGTCCTACCGATTCTTCCTATCCGGCGCCACCGAGTTTCACTTGTCATAAGCCACTGCCAAACCCTAATCAGTTCGGTCTCACCGATGGGATCTCGGTCTCACCGAGATGGGCTTGCAAACTCTCTGTTACCCATTGCAATATTCTCGGTCCCACCGAGATATGCAATCGGTTCCACCGAGTTTGCTTGGCCAAATCTCAGTTTCACTTATTACCCAAATCGGTCCCACCGAGTTTGAGTAATCGGTCAAACCGAGTTTTGGATTTACCCTAACCCTAGCACATCGGTCCCACCGAGTTGATCCAGTCGGTCCCACCGAAATCTCTAACGGTCACTAGGTTTACATTTTCGGTCCGACCGAGTTTGTTGATTCGGTCCCACCGAGATTGGAAAACTGTGTGTAACGGTTGGATTTTGTGTGGAGGCTATATATACCCCTCCACCTCCTCTTCATTCGAGAGAGAGCCATCAGAACGCATACACCATTCCAACTCATATGTTCTGAGAGAGAACCACCTACTCATGTGTTGAGACCAAGATATTCCATTCCTACCATATGAATCTTGATCTCTAGCCTTCCCCAAGTTGCTTTCCACTCAAATCTTCTTTCCACAAAATCCAAATCCTATGAGAGAGAGTTGAGTGTTGGGGAGACTATCATTTGAAGCACAAGAGCAAGGAGTTCATTACCTACACACCATTTGTTACTTCTTGGAGAGTGGTGTCTCCTAGATTGGCTAGGTGTCACTTGGGAGCCTCCGACAAGATTGTGGAGTTGAACCAAGGAGTTTGTAAGGGCAAGGAGATCGCCTACTTCGTGAAGATCTACCGCTAGTGAGGCAAGTCCTGTGTGGGCGATGGCCATGGTGGGATAGACAAGGTTGCTTCTTCGTGGACCCTTTGTGGGTGGTTGCTTCTTCGTGGACCCTTCGTGGGTGGAGCCCTGTGTGGACTCGCGCAACCGTTACCCTTTGTGGGTGGAGCCCTCCGTGGACTCTCGCAACCGTTACCCTTTGTGGGTTGAAGTCTCCATCAACGTGGATGTAGGATAGCACCACCTATCCGAACCACGGGAAAAACATCCGTGTCTCCAATTGCGTTTGATTTCTCCAAACCCTTCCCTTTACATTCTTGCAAGTTGCATGCTTTACATTCCGCTGCTCATATACTCTTTGCATGCTTGCTTGATATGTATTGTGTGTGTTGAAATTGTGCCTAAACTCCACTTAAACCGAAAAAGCTTAAAAATTGCAACTTTAGCATTAAGTGTCTAATCACCCCCCTCTAGACACATCTACTTCTAGATCCTACAAGTGGTATCAGAGCTTTGGTCTCCATTGCCTTGGTTTAATCACCATTGGAGGAAGATGGATGTGTCTACATTAGGGAGTCTTAGACATAGAGTGCCTATTCTTGATGGAGAGTATTTTCATGAGTGGAAAAATGAGATGCTTGTAATCTTCAATCAATATCATTTGAACAAGTATATTGCTAGCCCTTGTGCATCTCATATTGATCCTTTGCATCCTACCCTAGATGAAGATATTGACATGATTCGCAATCTTAGAACTATTGAGCTCATCATTAGAGGATTGCCCAAAAATTTGATTGCTAGTTTGCCTACTCAAAATTGTGCCTATACTATATGGAAATTTCTTGAGGAACGATTTCCCGATCATTCCTTGAAAACTTTGGATGAAATTCTCCATAAATCTATTGCCTTGAGTAAGATGAACTCTAGTGATCCTAGTTTTGGTAAATGTCTATTTGAACTTACCAATCTTAAGCATGCTAAAGGAGATGTTGGAATCATTAATGATATCATATTCAAAGCTATAAGAATTCATAAAAGTGACCACTTTGATGATCATTTATCTAATGAATTACCCTCTCTAGGAAATGATGAGTCACAAGATCATGATGAACATGAATATTATGATGATGATGATAGTGACTTCGATCTTGATGATGCAATGAGACATTTTGGTCTTATGGCAAATCTTCGGGGATATGAATCAGGAGGAAAGGAATGGGTTCTTGATAGTGGATGTACTGATCATATGACCGGAGATGAAGAGATGTTTCGTGAGCTTGCTGAAAATGACGGCCCTCGAAAATATGTCACCTTTGGTGATAATTCAAAGGGTAAAGTGGTTGGCCTTGGTAAGGTGGCCATCTCACATGATAGTTCCATTCAAAATGTCATGCTCGTTGAATCTCTTGGCTACAACTTACTTTCAGTATCTAGACTTGCTGATTTCGGTTTGAATGTCCTATTTACTGAGGTAGATTGCCAAGTATTTCGTCGAGACAATCATAAAATGGTCTTTACCGGTATGCGTAGAGGTGATCTTTACATTGTCGATTTCTCTAAAAAGGCACAACCTAAAACTTGCTTTGTTGCTAAATCCTCAAAAGGTTGGTTGTGGCATAGACGACTAGGTCACGTTGGCATGAGAAACCTTGACAAGCTTATTAAAGGAAATCATATCCTTGGAGTCAACGATGTCATATTTGATAAGGATAGACTTTGCAGTGCTTGTCAAGCAGGTAAACAGGTTGGAGGAAGACATCCCGTGAAGAACATCATGACCACAAGGAGGCCACTCGAGCTACTTCACATGGATCTTTTTGGTCCCAACGCCTACAAGAGTCTCGGTGGAAATTCTTTTGGTCTAGTTATAGTTGATGATTTTTCAAGATTTACGTGGGTGTTCTTTCTTAATGACAAGTCGCAGGTCCAGAAGATCTTCAGAAACTTCGCTAGGAAGGCCCAAAATCAGTTTGATGTGAAGATCAAGAAGGTTCGGAGTGACAATGGAACGGAGTTCAAGAACGCAAATGTGGACACCTTTCTTGACGAAGAAGGGATTTCACACGAGTTCTCGGCTACGTACACACCTCAACAAAATGGAGTTGTTGAGAGGAAGAACCGGACGCTCATCGAAATGGCAAGAACGATGCTTGATGAATACAAGACGCCAAAGCACTTTTGGGCAGAAGCGGTTGAGACAGCTTGTCACGCAACAAATCGCTTATATCTTCACAAGCTACTCGGCAAGACGGCATACGAGCTTCTCACCGGTAACAAACCCCAAGTTGGATACTTTCGAGTATTCGGCTCAAAGTGCTACATTCTTGATAAGCATCGTCGTTCAAAGTTTGCTCCTAAATCTCATGAAGGTTTTCTACTTGGTTATGGCTCAAACTCTCACACTTACCGTGTCTACAACAATTTCACCCGAAAGGTTGAAGAGACGGTAGATGTGAAGTTTGATGAATCTAATGGCTCGCAAGTAGAGCAATTGCCAATTGATGTAGGAGACAAAGACCCTTCAGAAGCAATTCAAGACTTGTCCATTGGCAAAATTCGTCCAACGGAGGTGAAGGAGAGTACTTCATCCATCCAAGTGGAAGCTTCTACTTCACGACAAGGTGAACCAAGAATCGACACGGAAGCATCCACAAGTGGGACACACCAAGATGAAGAAAACGAGGAAATACGTCAAGACGAACATCAACAACCTCCTTCTCCACCACGATAAGAGAACGACGACGTCAACAATGAAGAAGGCCAAGAAGAAGAACAAGATGAAGAAGATGTTCAACGAAGACCCAAGCAAAAGCTCTCACGAGTTCGAGCAAGAATTGCCAAAGATCATCCCGTCGAGCAAATCCTCAATGATATACAAACCGGGAGAATCACTCGCTCAAAAACTCGTTTAGCTAACTTTTGTGAAAACTATTCATTCATCTCTAGCATTGAACCTATGAAGGTTGAAGAAGCATTGGAAGATCCGGATTGGATAAACGCTATGCATGAAGAGCTACATAATTTTGAGAGAAACCAAGTTTGGACATTGGTCGAGAAGCCCGACAACAACCACAACATCATTGGTACCAAATGGGTGTTTCGCAACAAGCAAGATGAAGATGGACAAGTGGTTCGCAACAAAGCACGTCTCGTCGCCCAAGGGTACACACAAGTCGAAGGTATGGACTATGGTGAGACGTATGCTCCCGTTGCTAGACTTGAGTCCATTCGCATCTTACTTGCCTATGCTAATCACCATAATATCACCTTGTACCAAATGGACATTAAAAGTGCTTTTCTAAATGGTGAAATAGAGGAGGAAGTTTATGTCAAACAACCTCCCGGCTTTATCAACCCTAAGAAACCAAATCATGTTTACAAACTTCACAAAGCTCTTTATGGTCTTAAACAAGCTCCTAGAGCATGGTATAAATGCTTGACCAAGTTCCTTACTACAAGTGGTTTTGAAATTGGTAAAATTGATTCTACTCTTTTTACTAAAAGGGTTAATGGAGAACTATTTGTATGCCAAATTTATGTTGATGATATCATATTTGGTTCAACTAACCCTCTCTTTAGTGAAAAGTTTGGAAAGCTAATGTCAGAGAAGTTTGAGATGTCTATGATGAGTGAACTCAAATTCTTTCTCGGGTTGCAAATCAAGCAAACTAAGGAAGGTACATTTGTCTCTCAAACAAAGTACACCAAGGACTTATTCAAGAAGTTCAATATGCAAGAATGCAAAGGTATGTCTACACCCATGCCTACTAGTGGACATAATGATTTAACCAAAGATGGTGAACCGGTTGATCAAAAGGTTTATCGCTCTATGATTGGTTCATTGTTATACCTATGTGCTTCACGTCCCGATATTATGCTAAGTGTGTGCATGTGTGCACGATATCAAGCTGCTCCTAAAGATTGTCATCTTAAGGCTGTGAAAAGGATAGTGAGATATTTAATCCATACACCAAATTTTGGCATTTGGTATCCTAAGAGGTCTTCTTTTGATCTTGTTGGCTATTCTGACTCGGATTATGCCGGAGACAAGGTTGATAGAAAGTCTACTTCGGGTACTTGTCAATTTCTTGGTAGATCTCTTGTGTCTTGGTCTTCCAAGAAACAAAACTCGGTATCCTTATCCACCGCCGAAGCGGAATACATTGCCGCTGGTTCATGTTGTGCTCAATTACTTTGGATGACCCAAACTCTTAAAGATTATGGGATTTATGTGAAACATGTTCCACTGCTTTGTGACAATGAAAGTGCTATCAAAATTGGTCATAATCCTGTACAACATTCTCGAACTAAGCATATTGAAGTTCGTCATCATTTCATTCGAGATCATGTTGCTAAGGGTGACATCAATCTTAAGCATGTTCGCACCGATAAGCAATTAGCGGATATATTCACTAAACCACTTGATGAGAAAGTGTTTTGCAGGTTGAGAGGAGAATTGAACATCATTGATGCTTCGAACTTGGAGTAGAAACTCCATTGGATACATGCAAGACATGAGCTTATGACTAATCCATGATATATCTCTTATGATAACTATCTTATGTCTTGGATATATTTGCACCTTGCATGTTGTCTAACCCATGTAGGTGCTTGGTTGAATCTAATTCCATGAGATTGCGACTCACTCACATCTTGAGCAATCTCTACAAGACCAAGACTCTACACAATAGTGGTTGAAGACAAGGAAGCACAAAACCATTCAAACATATCCTTTGACAAATTCTATGTTAAGCCTCATGATTGTCATTTTTGGATACACAAGTGCTCTTCCTTGCAAGAACTAACCCATGTAGGTAGATGAACTCAAACTCCAAGTGGTGCTCCCAACTCTTGATGAGCTACATCAACCTTGAGCACCCACACAAGTTCAACTACATGAGCAAGAACCACACCACCACCCAAGGTATGTTATTCCATCTTAGAGAAGCTTTACTCCAAGACATGAGTCAAAGCAACTCAACAAGATATGAATACATCAAGATGCTTAAACGAAAGATGGTAACCCCATTTTGAGCTTAAACGATGAGTATGACCTATGATCAAGTGTTCCCACTTGACTCCTAAGTCAATATACTCTAACATAGGTGACTATGTCACCGCCCAACTCTAGATGAAGCTCTCTTGTGTTCTTTCTTTGTGTTATTGCATTTGTCTCATGCATGTTTATTTTCTCTCTCCTTTTTCAAAAAAAAAAAACTTCATCTAGATCTTTCAGTTTCTTCTCTTTTCTCTTTGTTTTTGTTCTGCATTTTCTGCACTTAATTCCTTGCAAATCCTTCAGGAAATTCATTGCAAATCTTTGTGAGATCCTACATGTCTAGTGAGCTGAGGTGACAAGTGTTTTTCTCTGTGTAAACTCGGTTTCACCGACTTGCAATTTTTGGTCCAACCGAATCTTTTCGGTACCACCGAAATGTGCCACTCGGTGCCACCGACTTTGCAATCAGAAAAACAAGATTGCCACTTGTTCTACATTTCTTCTGATCTAGCTCCACTCAATGAATCTTGTCCTCTACAAGCATCACAATTTTATCCTCCGCTTTGTGCTGAATCTCAAGGACCAAACCTAGTCGACGGATTCCAAGAAAAACCTTCTTGGAAATTGATGTCAAAGGGGGAGAAAGAGATCACATCAAAGCTCAAGGGGGAGAGAAAGTCTCAAGGATCCCAGATGCTTGATGTTCAAGAGGAGAGATACCACATGTCCTTTTGGGGGAAAGACATGTTCATATGTACTCATTTGAATTAAGTTACATTTGTATCTTTCAGCTCTGATTTTCTGTTCCCTATCTTCTCCCAATATCCCATGTAAGATTCAGGGGGAGCAAGACACCTAAGGGAAAGAAATCAGTCAAATTCATTGCATATCTTTATTCTTGGGGACATGTTGAATTCAATGTGGTACCTTGTACTCACTCTCTACATGTCATCCCAGTCTTGGTATTCTTGTGGTTTCTTTTGTTTGCTCTGGCTAGTGGATGTACCTGTGTTATCTAACCTTGTTGTGCAGGTTCATTCCATCCTAAGCCAACTCAAGACCACAAGGTAAGTATATGCATCAAAATCATGAGTATGAGGAGTTCTTGCTTATGTACATACTGTTTGCAAGAAGGACTCATGAGCATGAAGGTATTTTCCTTGATAATCTTTTGCTCTGATGCATATGGCCAAGATGCATGTAACACATTGCCTACTCTGTCATGGTTATGCTCTCACATGCCTCTATATTTCATATTTACATGAGTGCATACATGTAGGGGGAGCCTATGCTTGTTACATGTCCTTCCAAAGCTTTACTTGCTGTTCTTTATATCTTTATCTAAAGCTTTGATGTATGTTGCCATCAATTACCAAAAAGGGGGAGATTGAAAGCACAAGTGCTCCCTAGGTGGTTTTGATAATTGATGACAACATATCTCTTGTTGGACTAACATTTCGATCTAGCATGTTTCAGATAAGTTCAACAATGGAGTGGCATGGACTAAAGGTTGTGGGAACTCCTTCAAGATGCTAAGGACAAAGGATTGGCTAAAGCTTCAAGCTCAAGACTCCTCATTTTACATTTTAGTGATCCAAGATCACATTGAGTCTTTAGGAAAAGCCAATACTATCAAGGAGGGATGAGGTGTTGCTTAATGAGCCTCTTGCTTCATGTGCTTAGTGATATGCTCCAAAACCCTCAGCTACTTTCCCACTTCCACATATGACCTAAACCCTAAGCCAAACTCGGTCCTACCGATTCTTCCTATCCGGCGCCACCGAGTTTTACTTGTCATAAGCCACTGCCAAACCCTAATCAGTTCGGTCTCACCGATGGGATCTCGGTCTCACCGAGATGGGCTTGCAAACTCTCTGTTACCCATTGCAATATTCTCGGTCCCACCGATATATGCAATCGGTTCCACCGAGTTTGCTTGGCCAATCTCATTTTCACTTATTACCCAAATCAGTCCCACCGAGTTTGAGTAATCGGTCAAACCGAGTTTTGGATTTACCCTAACCCTAGCACATCGGTCCCACTGAGTTGATCCAGTTAGTCCCACCGAAATCTCTAATGGTCACTAGGTTTACATTTTCGGTCCGACCGAGTTTGTTGATTCGGTCCCACCGAGATTGGAAAACTGTGTGTAACGGTTGGATTTTGTGTGGAGGCTATATATACCCCTCCACCTCCTCTTCATTCGAAGAGAGAGCCATCAGAACGCATACACCATTCCAACTTGTATGTTCTGAGAGAGAACCACCTACTCATGTGTTGAGACCAAGATATTCCATTCCTACCATATGAATCTTGATCTCTAGCCTTCCCCAAGTTGCTTTCCACTCAAATCTTCTTTCCACAAAATCCAAATCCTATGAGAGAGAGTTGAGTGTTGGGGAGACTATCATTTGAAGCACAAGAGCAAGGAGTTCATTACCTACACACCATTTGTTACTTCTTGGAGAGTGGTGTCTCCTAGATTGGCTAGGTGTCACTTGGGAGCCTCCGACAAGATTGTGGAGTTGAACCAAGGAGTTTGTAAGGGCAAGGAGATCGCCTACTTCGTGAAGATCTACCGCTAGTGAGGCAAGTCCTGTGTGGGCGATGGCCATGGTGGGATAGACAAGGTTGCTTCTTCGTGGACCCTTTGTGGGTGGTTGCTTCTTCGTGGACCCTTCGTGGGTGGAGCCCTGTGTGGACTCGCGCAACCGTTACCCTTTGTGGGTGGAGCCCTCCGTGGACTCTCGCAACCGTTACCCTTTGTGGGTTGAAGTCTCCATCAACGTGGATGTAGGATAGCACCACCTATCTGAACCACGGGAAAAACATCCGTGTCTCCAATTGCGTTTGAATTCTCCAAACCCTTCCCTTTACATTCTTGCAAGTTGCATGCTTTACATTCCGCTGCTCATATACTCTTTGCATGCTTGCTTGATATGTATTGTGTGTGTTGAAATTGTGCCTAAACTCCACTTAAACCGAAAAAGCTTAAAAATTGCAACTTTAGCATTAAGTGTCTAATCACCCCCTCTAGACACATCTAGTTCTAGATCCTACAAACGTGCCGATCAGCTCACGGGCCGGTAGCAGCCCGAAATGAACCCCAGCCCATGATTGTGCGAATCAAATCACAGGCTTTTAACAGGCCGAAAAATTGTCTCGGTCCTTGTTTGGCCCAATCAGATATCGGCTGCAAGCAGGCGGGGTGCAAACCGAGCCGTAGTTAGGCCCAACTATATGACAGGCTTTTAACAGGCTGAAATTGATATAGGGCCGAAATGTTAAACAGGCCCTTAACAGGCCAAAACTAATATCAGGCCGAATTACTAAGTGGGCCTTTAGCAAGTGGGCCCAAAAGCATAGTGTCCAGTTGACGGGCCGAATCTGATATGGGCCATAATTAGGCCCAAAACCTCTTAAAGGGCCGGACCTGATCTGGGCCATAATTTGGCCCAGAACGTGGTAGGCTTTTAACGGGCCAGATCTCATATGGGCCACTATTAGGCCCGGAGCGTGGCAGGCCATTAATAGACCAGATCAAATATGGGCCGGCATTTGGCACAAAACATGGCAGCCAGTTAACGGGTCGGCCTACTAGGGTCCTCAAAATCTTGTGGGCCTACAACTGGGCCGGCCCATTAATGTCGGCGAAATATCGTGGGCCTTTAGCTGGGCCAGCCCATTATGATCTGCAAGAATTTTGTGGGCCTTTACCTGGGCCGGCCTATTATGGCACACGAAAATCTTGTGGGCCTTTACCTAGGCCGGCCCATTATGGCCCGCGAAATCTTGTGGGCCTTTAGCTAGGCCAGCCCATTATGGTCCACAAAATATCGTGGGCCTTTAGCTGGGCCGGCCCATTATGGTCCACAAAATCTTGTGGGCCTTTAGTTGGGCCAGCCCATTTAAACCTGTTGGGCCGTGCCACGTGTCGATGTATCATAGGCGCCTTTTGTCCAGTGAGTGGATGACATCTGTCCCGACGATGAGCCGACACGTGTTTCCTCTAGCCAAAACCCGACCTGATAGCTTAACGGCGTTCCGTTATGGTGGATGCCACGTGTCGGTCACCCTTGACGAAAGCACTTCTGTGACGCGCGATTTATCATCATGGAAGTGGACACTTCCGTGATTATAATTTTGGTAATGTCATGGAACACTTCTACGACAGCACATGTATGACTATCTTGATTCTGTCATAAAATTGTCATGGATGTACATGCATGACAAAAAAGCGACCTACTATGACAAACACGTATCATCATGGAAGTGTATTTTTTTGTAGTGTTCCGCTATTGGTTATTGACCGAAGAGGTGTCCCGGTCATGTCTACATAGTTTTCGAACCCGTAGGGTCCGCATGCTTAACGTTCATTGACGATATAGTGTTATATGAGTTATATCATTTGGTGACCGAATGTTGTTCGGAGTCCCGGATGAGATCACGGACATGACGAGGAGTCTCGAAATGGTCGAGAGGTAAAGATTGATATATAGAAAGATGGTATTTGGACACCGGAGTAGTTTCTGAGTGCACCGGGTACTCATGGGTCACCGGAAGGGGTTCCGGGCACCCCCGGCAAGTGTATGGGCCTTATGGGCCAAAGGGGGGGACAGAACAGCCCACTAGGGGGCTGGTGCGCCCCTTCCCTTGGCTATCTAGCCCTAGGGGAAGGAAAGGGGAGGGGTGGCCCCTCCTGCCTTTCCCTCCTCGGGAGAGAAAGGAAGGGGGCGCCACCTCCTCCTTCCTTCCTCCCGCACTCCAAATAAGGAAAGGGGGCACCAGTTGGAGGAAGACCCCAAGTAGGATTCAGCCTACTTGGGGCGTCTCCTGGCTGCTCCCTCCACCCCACCTATATATATGTGGGAGGAGGCGCCTAGCACAACACACAACATTGTCTTAGCCGTGTGCGGCGCCTCCCTCCACCGTTTACACCCCCGGTCATATTTTCGTAGTGCTTAGGCGAAGCCCTACGGAGATATCTTCACCATCACCATCACTATGCTGTCGTGCTGCCGGAACTCATCCACTACCTCGCCGTCTTGCGGGATCAAGAAGTCGGAGGACGTCACCGAGCTGAACGTGTGCTGAACGCGGAGGTATTGTACATTCGGTACTCGATCTGTTGGATCACGAAGAAAGTTCGACTACATCAACCGCATTGTCAAACAATTCCACTTAGTTTTGGGTTCAACCTTGCGCTATCCTCACCCAGTGACAAAGTAGGGGTAGCGAGGCATGTATTTGTATTGTTGCCATCAAATATAAGAAGATGGGGTTTTCATCATATTGCTTGAGTTTATCCCTATACATCATGCCATCTTACTTAATGTGTTACTCTGTTCTCTTGAACTTAATACTCTAGATGCAAGGAGGAGTCGGCCGATGTGTGGAGTAATAGTAGTAGATGCAGGAAGGAGTCGGTCTACTTGTCACGGACGTGTTGCCTATATGCATAATCATTACCTTAGATATCATCATCACTTTGCGCCTTTCTATCAATTGCTCAACAGTAATTTGTTCACCCACCGTATTATTTTCCTTCAAGAGAGAAGCCTCTAGTGAAACCTATGGCCCCGGGTCTATTTTCCATCATATATTTTTAGATCTATAAACCAAAAAACCAAAAACCTTGCTGCAATTTTGTACTTTTATTTTTATATGTTTAATAAGATTTTATATCTATCTCTATCAGATCTCATCCTGGCTAGTGGCCGTGCAGGGATTGACAACCCCTTTATCACGTTGGTGCAAGTGTTTGATTATTTGTGCCGGTGCATAGATTGGAGACTTGCGTCTATCTCCTACTGGATTGATACCTTGATTCTTAACTAAGGGAAATAGTTATCTCTACTTTGTTGCATCACCCTTTTCTCTTCGAGGGAAAAGCCAACACAAGCTCAATAAGTAGCAGTGACCACCTAATTGCGATGGCCTCCAGACTTAGTCCTTTAATGAGGACATCTGTCGTGACAAAACCACGACCCTCATGCAAAGGAAGACACTCAATAATAAACCATGCTCCAACTTATTTGCATAACTAGAGACTATATGTGCATGCTTCGAGAATCACAAACCTTAACACCAATATTCTTACTAAACCATAATTATTCACTAGTACCTCCCACATATTACCATCTTAATATCGCAAAACTACTGCAAGGAATCAAACTTATCATATTCGGTGATCTACATGATTTTTTTATTATATCCCTCTTGAATACCTATCATATGAGGACCAATTTCATAACATGTGCATATCGCCATTACTATTTATTAGACTCTCGAAAAGATATAAGTGAATCATGAGAGTGCAACTATTTCTTTACAATATAACCACCGTCGTGCTCTAAAAGATATAAGTGAAGCACTAGAGCAACCGCCTTGCTCAAAAGATATAAGTGAAGCACATAGAGTATTCTAAAAAATCGCGAATAAATGTCCCTCTCAAAAGGTGTGTGCATAAAACAATGATTGTGACAAACTAAAAAGTAAACAAAGCAAAGACTACTATAATACACGACGCTCCAAGGAAAACTCATATCATGTGATGAATAAAAATATAGCCCCTAGTAATATACCGATGGATTGTAGCTGAGCCAGCCTACTGATTAAGGTGCTATCAAAAATATTAAAGGTTCCTTTGATTCAAAGGAATTTTATAATATTTCTGGTGGATTGTATCCTTCAGATTTTTTTCCTATGTTGGTCATTTGATTCATAGGAATGGATCGCATAGGAATTTTTCCTATGGAATCTTTTGTGCTACATTTCATAGGGAATCTAACATCCACTCCAACCTCCTTTTACAATTCCTTTGTTTTTTCTGTGGCATCAAACACTCATTGCTAATCCTATAGGATTCAAGTGGGATGCCACTCTAACCTTAATACTTTTTCTATGCATACATTTTCAAAATCCTACAAATGAAAGAGGCCCTAATACGGTCCTTGTGCTACATATAATTTCCCTTCTTAATTGCTTGCAGGTTATCGAAAACCTCAACATAACTATATTTTAATTATATATGCATCCACTAACAGTTACTCTCTTCTGGTAACTAGCAGGTGCGAGCTGCAATCGAATCATATGGAGTTGCAGATTGATCGATGAGTTAGATTTCTGGATCTTCTCGTCTCTCCAAGGCCTTCGTTCAAATACTACTAGTCATCATGCCTCGAAAGTTATGAATTTCTTTGCCTACACATGCATACATGTAGTTCTCACAATGTAGCCTAGTATGTCATGTCAGAGATGGTTGCCTTAGTTGGTTCTTGAATAAAGTTGCGATAAGTTCAAGATTCATTTATGTGTTCATTAACTCTAAGGATCAAGCAAATGTGGCTTAATGTTAGCACACACAAATAGAGGATGCAATTCTTGTTGAAATTAATTAAACCTATAATTGTTCAAGATTATAATATTACAAGAGCTTCTACTTGCTAGGAGCCTAGTTAGAAGGGGATGAAATCATAATAACACGCACCTTGTTGCCATATCTTCTATAGGTCTGTCTGACAAACAAAAAGAGAAACCTACAACGATGGTCTTAGCGGATGTGCTGGCCGGGTTCCAGCTGTTTCTGGCGGTTGGTTGTCGGCGGGTAGCATGGGTGGACATCTCCGGTGAGCTGCTTGGCGGATGGTGATGCTCATCTTGTTGGGGAACGTAGTAATTTCAAAAAAATTCCTATGCACACACAGGATCATGGTGATGCATAGCAACGAGAGGGGAGAGTGTTGTCCACGTACCCTCGTAGACCGTTAAGCGGAAGTGTTATGACAACGCGGTTGATGTAGTCGTACGTCTTCACGATCGACCGATCCTCAGTACCGAATGTACGGCACCTCCGCGTTCAGCACACGTTCAGCTCGGTGACGTCCCACGAACTCATGATCCAGTAGAGCTCGAGGAAGAGTTTCGTCAGCACGACGGCGTGGTGACGATGTTGATGAAGTTACTGCTACAGTATGACCGAGGTGGATTATGGTGGAGGGGGCACCGCACATGACTGGGAGAGATCTTTGCGATCAACTTGTGTGTCTAGAGGTGCCCCCCTGCCCCTGTATATAAAGGAGCAAGGGGGAGGCCGGCCGGCCCTTGTTGACGCGCCTGGGAGGAGGAATCCTCCTCCTAGTAGGAGTAGGATTCCTCCCTTTCCTACTCCTACTAGGAGGGGGAAAGGCAGGGAGAGAAAGAGAAGGAAAGGGGGGCGTCGCCCCCCTTCTCCTAGTACAGTTCGGATAGGGGGAAGGGGAAGCGTTGCCTGCCCTAGGCCGGCCCCTCTCTCTTTCCCTTATGGCCCAACAAGGCCCATTAGTCCTGTTGGGGAACGTAGCAATAATTCAAAATTTTCCTACGTGTCACCAAGATCAATCTAGGAGATGCTAGCAACGAGAGAGAGGGAGTGCATCTTCATACCCTTGAAGATCGCTAAGTGGAAGCGTTACAAGAACACGGTTGATGGAGTCGTACTCGCGGTGATTCAAATCGTGGAAAATCCGATCTAGCGCCGAACGGATGGTGCCTCCGCGTTCAACACACGTACAGCCCGGGGACGTCTCCTCCTTCTTGATCCAGCAAGAGGAGAGGAGAAGTTGAGGGAGAACTCCGGCAGCATGACGGCGTGGTGGTGGAGTTTGTGGTATTCCTGCAGGGCTTCGCCAAGCTCTACGGAGGAGAAGGAAGAGTTGGAGGAGGGGGGGGCTGCGCCAGGGAAGGGGTACGGCTGCCCTCTCTCTCCCTCACTATATATAGGGGGAAGGGGGGTGGAGGAGCCACCCTAGGGTTCCCTAGGGGAGGGGCGGCGGCCACAGGGAAAACCCTAGATGGGTTTGGGCGCCCCCACCCCTAGGAAACTTGCCCCCCAAGCCGGGAGGGGTGGCTGCCCTAGGGGAGGCGCCCCCACCTCTCCAAGTTACATGAGATGGGGTGGGAGGGGCGCACAATCCCTTAGTAGGCTGGTGTGCCCCTTCCCCTTGGCCCATAAGGCCCCCCAATGCTTGCCGGGGCCTTCGAAACCACTTTCGGACACGCTGGTCGTCACCCGGTACCCCCAGAACAATTCTGGACTCCAATACCCTTCGTCCAATATATCGATCTTCACCTTCGGACCATTCCGGAACTCCTCGTCATGTCCGGGATCTCATCCAGGACTCCGAACAACCTTCCGTAACCACATACTATTTCCCATAACAACTCTAGTGTCACCGAACCTTAAGTGTGTAGACCATACGGGTTCGGGAACCATGCAGACATGACCGAGACATCTCTCCGGCCAATAACCAATAGCGGGATCTGGATACCCACATTGGCTCCAACATGTTCCATGATGATCTCATCGGATGAACCACGATGTCGGGGATTCAATTAATCCCATATACAATTCCCTTTGTCTATCGGTATGTTACTTGCCCGAGATTCGATCGTCGGTATCTCCATACCTCATTCAATCTCGTTACCGGCAAGTCTCTTTACTCGAGCCGTAACGCATGATCTTGTGGCTAACTCATTAGTCACATTGAGCTCATTATGATGATGCATTACCGAGTGGGCCCAGAGATACCTCTCCGTCACACGGAGTGACAAATCCCAGTCTCGATTTGTGCCAACTCAACAGACACTTTCGGAGATACTCGTAGTGTGCCTTTATAGCCACCCAGTTACGTTGTGACGTTTGGCACACACAAAGCATTCCTACGGTATCTGGGAGTTCCACAATCTCATGGTCTAAGGAAATGATACTTGACATTAGAAAAGCTTTAGCAGACGAACTATACGATATTGTGTGTAGCGACCAGACCTCAAACGGTCTGATCTCTATGCTCCGGTGTCATCCCTGGATCAGTAATGCTGACACCACACAGTACTCGGAGGATTTATAGCAGAGTAGCAATCACACACTTATTACATCGAGTGTCTCAAAAGAGAACTTATTACAATAAATATGGCTTAAGGCCATCTAATAACGATAACAGCGGAAGGCTTGGAAGATAAGTGAGTCCATCAACTCCAACGGCATCACTGAGTATAGAAC
Organism: Triticum aestivum; assembly: GCF_018294505.1. Taxonomy (NCBI): domain Eukaryota; kingdom Viridiplantae; phylum Streptophyta; class Magnoliopsida; order Poales; family Poaceae; genus Triticum; species Triticum aestivum. The sequence goes on along the minus strand of NC_057794.1, from coordinate 280,968,794 downwards.
CACGACCTAAAAACTCCTTAATCATCGTTTGAAAAGTCTGCAACATTAACGTTGCAGCCCGAAACGGGTCAGCACATGGAATATGCTGGCAATGTAACACATATAGAGTAATGGAATGCAACAGCTATACTATATGCATATTTGGCTGGTGGAAAGCTCTATGGTTACAGTTTTGCGTAAAGCCAAATTTTCCCTACTTCAAAGGAATAAAATTTAATTACTATCATGGTGGTTGTTAAACATTGAGAATGGTTGACAGCATTCTCAATCCTAATTAAGCATCATCATTAAACATAACCCAACAAAATTAATTTAGAGTAACATGTTGAGATTCACATGATAATCCAAGTACTAGATACTCAAGATGTCCATAACCGGGGACACGACTAACCATGATTAGTTTATTACACTCTGCAGAGGTTTGCGCACCTTTCCCCACAAGACTCGATTGCCTCTGTTTGGTTTCTTGCACTACATGGTGTTTGAGAAGACGGATGACCGAGACATAGTCTTTCAGAAGCGCTAGCACCTTACGATCGGGTAGACCGTACCACCTACATCCCTTACATCTGCTAGTCTACCACTGTAAGAGTTCGCACGACTTAGTCAACTATGCTAGAGCCCATAATAGCTTGTGGCTGCACACGGAAGTTTCTAGTATGAATAGTCTCATGATCCCTTTGAGCCTGGGTGGCGGTCCAAAAGAAAACAGGCAAGTCCTGGAATACCCAGATGCCTCAATCCACCCAGATGTGTGTTTAAGTTGCCACCTTAGATAAACCATTAATTAACAATCTCACATCTGTCATGGATAACACTCACCCAATGCACGTCTACTAGCATAGCATGGCATAATAAGCAAACGTAGAGTAACTCCCAAAGGTTTGATAATAACGGGTAATAGGTACTACCTCATCTACTTCCCATCCCACAATTTAATTAGATCCTAATCATGCAATGTGTGAGGATTGATCTAATGCAATAAAACTGGGTAGTAGAAAAGGTATGATCAGAGTGTTACTTGCCTTGCTGATGATCCGCGAAACCTAACGATTCGAAGTAACAAGCGGCGCACTCCGGGTACTCTATCGCAAACAAACAAACAAGCATACAATAAGTACTCATCTAATGCACGGGTAAAACTCAAATAAGAGATCTAACCAGAAGGTTCATCTTAAGAACTCCGGTTGGCAAAAAAATCAAATCGAACGAAGCAACAAAAGTCAAACGGCAAAAGAAAACAACTTCGTTCTAGTAATCTGGATCTAGAGTAATTTTTACAGTAGCATAACCTTGTTTAAGTTGGTTAAACGGGTAGAGGGTTTCGAGGCGAATCTCTAGGCGCTTGAATCGCCTGATTCCGATAAACGAGCGTAAAGTTATACTAAAACGAAAATCGGATCAGGAATCGCGATCAGAAAAATCGCGGATTTAATCTAAGAAAAAGAAAGACGACGAACGCTCGCTAGAACGAACGAACGGACGGACGAACGCTCACTATTTAAATAAACCGGAGAAACCGATCTATTTAAAAAAACCGAAACTAAAAAAACCGACGAAAACCGATTTTTTTCTAAAAAACGTTGGCACAGAAGTCGAGGCGGCGGCGAACCTCGGCGGCGGCGGCGACGGTGGCAAGTGGCGGCGGCGGCGGCGCATGGGGGCGAGCGGCGGCGGCGCGGGGCTCGAGGGCGGGCGAGGCGGCGGCTAGGGTTTCTCCCGTGGGGGCTGGACCGGCTTATATTGCCTAGTCGGGCCACAGTCCTAGTCGGACACGGCCCGTTAGGTCGGTTCGTTTTTTTTTAAATTATTCCGCTCAGGAGAAAATAAAAAGAAATACTAAACGGAATCCAAAAATTCCGAAATAAATTTTCACGGGCTTCTAAAATCAAGCCGCACAAGGCGAACATTTATTTGGGACCTAAATGCAATTTTGAAAAACGCACATTTTTCCTAAATTCAAATAAAACACCGAAAAACTCCGAAATAAAAACTTATTTGATTTTATTATTAAATCCTCAATATTTCTTTATTTTGGGAAAGTCATTTTATTCCCTCTCTCATATTTTTGTAATAGAAATAATTGATGATAAAATAAATAAAATCAAATGATCCTATTCTCAAAATTTGAGAGAACTCAAATATGAAAATAACGAAATCCCCAACTCCTCTCCATGGGTCCTTGAGTTGCATAGAATTTCTAGGATCAACCAAAATGCAAAGTAAAATATGTTATGCAATGATGATCTAGTGTATAACATTCCAAATTGAAAATTTGGGATGTTACAAACCTACCCCCCCTTAAGATGAATCTCGCCCTCGAGATTCGGGTTGGCTAGAAAATAGGTGAGGGTGGTCCTTGAGCAAATCTTCCTCTTGTTCCCAGGTGGCTTCATCCTCCGTGTGGTGGCTCCACTGAACTTTGCAAAACTTGATAACCTTGCTGCGAGTGACTCGACTGGCAAACTCGAGGATCTTAATTGGTTTCTCCTAGTACGTCAAATCGTTATCCAACTGAATAATTTCCGAAGGCACTGTGTCTCTCAACGGTATATCAGCCATCTCCACGTGACATCTCTTTAACTGAGAAATGGTGGAACACATCATGAACTCCTGACAATCCTTCGGGCAATTCCAACTTGTAGGCCACTTCTCCCATACGCTCCAAAACTCGATATGGTCCTACAAATCGTGGCGCTAACTTTCCTTTAACTCAAAAATGCTTTGTTCCCTGAAGTGGAGATACTCGAAGATAAGCTCTATCTCCGACTTCGTAAACTGTCTCCTTGCGTTTAGAATCTGCATAACTTTTCTGCCTGGACTGGGCTACCTTGAGCCTATCACGAATAAACTTCACCTTCTATTCAGACTCTTTAATCAAGTCAGGTCCAAACAACTGGCGGTCTCCAACTTCGTCCCACGACAATGGTGTCCTGCACCTCCTTCCGTACAAAGCTTCGAAAGGGGCCTTCTTTAAACTGGTTTGATAACTGTTGTTGTAAGAGAACTCTGCATATGGCAAATTACCATCCCAACTAGATCCGTAATCTAGCGCACAAGCTCTCAGCATATCCTCCAAAATCTGATTGACTCTCTCGGTCTGTCCATCTGTCTATGGATGAAAAGATGTACTGAATTCTAACCTGGTACCCAAAGTTTCATGCAACTGCTTCCAGAACTTTGAGGTAAACTGGGTTCCTCTATCTGATATGATACTCCTTGGAACTCCATGCAAACATACGATCCTGGTCATGTATATGTTTGCCAACTTAGCACTGGTGTAAGTGGTCTTTACTGGGATGAAATGAGCTACTTTCGTCAATCGATCAACTACAACCCAAATCGAGTCATAGCCTGAACAAGTCCTGGGCAATCCCGTGATGAAATCCATGCCTAACTTATCCCACTTCCATTAGGGTATCGGCAATGGTTGTAACAATCCTGCTGGCTTCTGATGCTCTGCCTTTACTCTCTGGCATACATCACAAACTGCTACGTACTCGGCAATATCCTTCTTCATTCCGGTCCACCAGAAAATATCTTTCAAATCCAAATACATCTTGGTATTTCCTGGGTGAATCGAATATGGTGAATCGTGTGCCTCTTGAAAAATCAACTTCCTGATCTCCGGGTCATTGGGCACGTAAACGCGGTCTTCAAACCATAGGGTGTCGTGCTCATCCTCACGAAATCCTTTAGCTTTTCCTTTGCTAAGTTTCTCCTTTATAGCGGCAATCTCCTTGTCAGTCCTTTGAGCTTATCTCATTTTATCCATCAATGTAGACTGAATCTCTAGTGCTGCTACATAGCCTCTCGGAACTATTCCCACACATAGTTCACGAAGATTTTCTGCTAACTCCTTGGGTATTTCTCCCGTCATTAACGTATTGACATGGCTCTTACAGCTTAATGCGTCAGCTACTACATTAGCCTTTCCGGGGTGATAATGCAATTTCATATCATAATCCTTGATAAGCTCCAACCATCTTCTTTGTCTAAGATTCAACTCCTTCTGTGTGAAAATGTACTTCAAACTCTTATGATCCGTGTACACCTCACAATGATTTCCAATGAGGAAATGTCTCCATGTCTTTAATGCATGCACTACAGCTGCTAACTCCAAATCATGCATGGCATAATTCAACTCATGAGGCTTCAGTTGTCATGAGGCATATGAAACAACTCTCCCTTCCTGCATAAGCACTGCTCCAAGTCCTCGACGTGAAGCGTCGCAATACACCTCATAATCTTTGGTCTGGTCTGGCAAAATCAACACTAGTGAGGTAACCAAACGTTTCTTCAAATCTTGGAAACTAGCCTCACATTCCTCTGTCCATATGAACTTGGTATCTTTCTTCAACAACTCAGTCATAGGCTTCGCAATCTTTGAGAAATTCTCAATAAATCTCCGGTAGTATCCTGCGAGTCCAAGAAAACTCCAGATCTCTCCAACTGTTGTTGGGGCTTCCCACTTGGTCACGGTTTCCACTTTAGTGGGATCAACTGCTATACCTTCTCCGGATATAACATGTCCGAGGAATCCTACTTCCTTCAACCAAAACTCACATTTGCTGAACTTGGCATATAATTGATGTTCTCTGAGCTTTCCAAGTACCAAACGCAAATGCTCCTTATGTTCCTCTTCATTCTTCGAATAAACCAGGATATCATCAATGAACACTACGATGAACTTATCCAAAAACTCCATAAACACTATGTTCATCATGTTCATAAAATAGGCAGGTGCGTTAGTCAGACCAAATGACATAACGGTATACTCATACAGCCCATACCTGGTGGTAAAAGTTGTCTTCGGAATATCCTATTCTCGAATCTTCAACTGGTGGTATCCTGATCGTAGATCGATCTTGGAAAATACCTTAGCTCCTTGCAATCGATCAAACAGATCGTTGATCATAGGTAGTGGGTACTTGTTCTTGATCGTTACTTCATTCAATCCTCGATAATCAACAACCATCCTTAACGATCCATCCTTCTTCTCCACTAGAAGTACTGGCGATCCCCAAGGTGAAGAACTTGGGCGAATATATCCCTTATCCAGTAACTCCTTAATCTGCTTCTTAATTTCCACCAAATCCTTTGCTGGCATCCTATATGGTCTCTTTGATATTGGCCCTGTGCCTGGCAATAGCTCAATCAAAAACTCAATATCTCTATCCGGTGGCATGCCTGGCAACTCCTCTGGAAATACATCAGGGAAATCCCTTACCACTGGTACTTCCTCCTGCACAACTCCTGTTAGGCAATTTACTTGAGTCCTCTTTGGCACATGCCGGGATACATACTTGATCCTTCTCCCTTCTGGGTGGTAAGCAAAATTGACTTACTAGCACATTCAATATTCCCTTCATACTTTGATAACCAATCCATGCCTAATATCACATCCAATCCTTGAGATTCCAATACTATTAGGTCTGAGGGAAAAACATAGTTACCAATCCTTAATGGTAACCGATCACACCATAGACTAGCCACATACTCTGCTCCAGGCGAGGTTACTAACATGGGTGACCTAAGGGCTTGGGTTGATAGGTTATACTTATCCACAAATCCCCTTGAGATGTATGAATGCGATGCACCAGTATCAAAAAGAACGAGTGCAGTAAATGACTTAACCAAAAACTTACCTATTACTGCATCGGGCTGAGCTTCAACCTCCTCCATGCTAACGTGGTTCACCTGTCCCCTGTTGAAAGGGTTCGGCTTCTTTCCAGAACTTCCATTGCCATTTTGGCCTTCAGGACATTCATTGGCATAATGTCCGGTCTTCTGACACTTAAAGCAAGTGACTTGGCTCAGGTCCTTCTTGGCTGGGGTTGATGGGTTGGTGCGGTTCTGGCCGTTGCTTCCTCCATTGCCATTTCCATTCTTGGTGCCATTGTGATTGTGCGAGCTACCTCCTCCATGGGTATGCTGAAAATGTCCTCCCAGTCTAGGGGTAAAACGTGGCTTCTGCTGAGCTCCTGAATTGTACTTTCCTTGTCCATACTTCCTCTTGCGATTCTCAATTTGCTGCTACTTCCCTTCAATCATAAGAGCACGATCTACCAACTCCTGGTAGTTGTTGAAGGTGGCTACCATCAACTGCATGCTCAACTCATCATTCAGTGCTTCCAGAAACTTCTCATGCTTCGCTGCATCCATAGCGACGTCATCGGGTGCATAACGTGCTAACTTACTAAAATCCTCCACATACTGGCCAACTGTCCGTCCTCCTTGGCGCAAGTTGCGAAACTCACGCTTCTTCATGGCCATAGCTCCTGCTGAAACATGTCCAGTACGAAAAGCCTGCTGAAACTGGTCCCATGTGACAGTGTCAACTGGGAAAGTGGCTGTGAAATTCTCCCACCATGATGCTGCGGGTCCTTCTAGCTGATGTGCGGAAAACTTCACCTTCTTCGCATCTGTGCATCCTGTTGTGGTCAATTCCCTAGCTGTCTTGCGGAGCCAATCATCTGCTACTATCGGCTCGGTGCTACTGGAAAACACCGGCGGATTCAGCCTAAGAAAACGGGCTAAGTGGTCAACAGGTGGTGGTGGTGGTGGTGGGTTGTTGTTGTTGTTTTTCCCTTGATTCTGATTCTGGACTAGCAACTGCATCAATGTGTTCTGCTGCTGGATCAACTGGGTGAGCTCCGGTGGGAAGGCAAATCCGGGGTCGTTTCTCGGAGGCATCTGAGGGGTTTAGAAAAGATGAGATATAAGAATAGAGGGGGTCTAAAGAGAAAACACTACCCATATGCACATGAGGAAAAAGCAAACAATTCACTTCATTCAATCAAACAAGGGCATACAATCGATCTATCTATCGCGAAAGTGCTCGGACTACTATATTTACATGGTGGACTACTACTACTGATGAGGGGGTCTACTAGAAATATTCTTCGGTGGAAGACTCCATGATATCTGCTCCAGCTTCATCAACATAGTCATCATCGCTTTCGTCTAGGTCCGAGTCGGTGTCGTCGATGATAATGTAGTCTTCCGGGCGAATCTCCTTGGGTTCTTCGTCTTCATCCACTGGTGTAGGGCCTCCCATAAATATTCCAATCTTCTTGATTAGGCTGTCATTCTTCTCCACCAATACTTCAATTTCCTCTTCATAATCTTCACGTGTAGCCTTGAGTTCTTCCTCCAGTTCCTTGATTTTAGTATTAGCCTTCTTCAGGTCTATCATGTTGGCGCACATCTGATTCTCCTGTCGTCGAATGTGCTGGTTTAGCTCCTGGATAAAAGCTGTGATTGATCTATCCTTCCTGGTGCTAATTATCTCCCAGTGCTCATCTCGGCGCCCACAAATCTGGTAGATAGTATCCTTGAGATCCTTGCGGTAGACTTCTCCAATGTGTCCCATGGCGATGTGAGCTTCCATGCTCTTTCCTAGACTCCAAGTTGGTGCATCAAAAGAAAACTCTATGGGCTCAGTGACTGGCATGAACTTCCTTCCTGGAACTTGAACTTGAATCATCCAACGCTCTTCTTCAGGTAAAGTGGCATTGTAGGTTCCCGTGAAGCTTGGTACTCCTATGTTCAGGTATCTAGTGACTTCCTTCAAGTTCGTCCAAAGGGTGTATCTTCATCCGGTTGTGTGAACTTGTTCCTTGCATCCGCCATCCTAAAGAGTATAAAAGATGAGAGGTCAGAGGAGAAGAGAGTGAATAGTGATCTAGGTCTTTTAGCTTAGTGGTCATGTCCTACAGTTAGCGTGTGCTCTGATACCATCTCTGTAGCGACCAGACCTCAAACGGTCTGATCTCTGTGCTCCGGTGTCATCCCTGGATCAGTAATGCTGACACCACACAGTACTCGGAGGATTTATAGCAGAGTAGCAATCACACACTTATTACATCGAGTGTCTCAAAAGAGAACTTATTACAATAAATATGGCTTAAGGCCATCTAATAACGATAACAGCGGAAGGCTTGGAAGATAAGTGAGTCCATCAACTCCAACGGCATCACTGAGTATAGAACCACGACCTAAAAACTCCTTAATCGTCGTCTGAAAAGTCTGCAACATTAACGTTGCAGCCCGAAATGGGTCAGCACATGGAATATGCTGGCAATGTAACACATAGAGAGTAATGGAATGCAACAGCTATACTATATGCATATTTGGCTGGTGGAAAGCTCTATGGTTACAGTTTTGCGTAAAGCCAATTTTTCCCTACTTCAAAGGAATAAAATTTAATTACTATCATGGTGGTTGTTAAACATTGAGAATGGTTGACAACATTCTTAATCCCAATTAAGCATCATCATTAAACATAACCCAACAAAATTAATTTAGAGTAACATGTTGAGATTCACATGATAATCCAAGTACTAGATACTCAAGATGTCCATAACCGGGGACACGGCTAACCATGATTAGTTTATTACACTCTGCAGAGGTTTGCGCACTTTTCCCCATAAGACTCGATCGCCTCCGTTTGGTTTCTCGCACTACATGGTGTTTGAGAAGACGGATGACCGAGACATAGTCTTTCAGAAGCGCTAGCACCTTACAATCGGGTAGACCGTACCACCTACATCCCCTACATCTGCTAGTCTACCACTGTAAGAGTTCACACGACTTAGTCAACTATGCTAGAGCCCATAATAGCTTGTGGCTGCACACGGAAGTTTCTAGTATGAATAGTCTCATGATCCCTTTGAGCCTGGGTGGCGGTCCAAAAGAAAACAGGCAAGTCCTGGAATACCCAGGTGCCTCAATCCACCCAAATGTGTGTTTAAGTTGCCACCTTAGATAATCCATTAATTAACAACCTCACATCTGTCATGGATAACACTCACCCAATCCACGTCTACTAGCATAGCATGGCATAACAAGCAAACGTAGAAGTAACTCCCAAAGGTTTGATAATAACGGGTAATTGGTACTACCTCATCTACTTCCCATCCCACAATTTAATTAGATCATAATCATGCAATGTGTGAGGATTGACCAAATGCAATAAAACTGGGTAGTAGAAAAGGTATGATCAAAATGTTACTTGCCTTGCTGATGATCCGCGAAACCTAACGATTCGAAGTAACAAGCGGCGCACTCCGGGTACTTTATCACAAACAAACAAACAAGCATACAATAAGTACTCATCTAATGCACGGATAAAACTCAAATAAGAGATATAACCAGAAGGTTCATCTTAAGAACTCCGGTTGGCAAAAAAATCAAATCGAAGGAAGCAACGAAAGTCAAACGGCGAAAGAAAACAACTTCGTTCTAGTAATCTGGATCTAGAGCAATTTTTACAGTAGCAAAACCTTGTTTAAGTTGGTTAAATGGGTAGAGGGTTTCGAGACGAATCTCTAGGCGCTTGAATTGTCTGATTCTGATAAACGAGCGTAAAGTTATACTAAAACAAAAATCGGATCAGGAATCGCGATCAGAAAAATTGCGGATTTAATCCGAGAAAAAGAAAGACGACGAACGCTCGCTAGAACGAACGAACGGACGAACGCTCGCTATTTAAATAAACCGAAAAAACCGATCTATTTAAAAAAACCAAAACTAAAAAAAACCGACGAAAACCGATTTTCTTTTCTAAAAAAATGTTGGCACGGAAGTCGAGGCGGCGGCGAACCTCGGCGGCGGCGGCGGCGTCCGGCGGCGGCGGCGCGTGGCGGCGGCGGCGCAGCGCGTGGGGGCGGGCGGCGGCGGCGTGGGGCTCGAGGGCGGGCGAGGCGGCGGCTAGGGTTTCTCCCGGGGGGCTGGGCCGGCTCATATTGCCTAGTCGGGCCAGAGTCCTAGTCGGACACGGCCCGTTAGGTCGGTTCTTTTTTTAAATTATTCCGCTCGGAAGAAAAATAAAAAGAAATACTAAACGGACTCCAAAAATTCCGAAATAAATTTTCACGGGCTTATAAAATCAAGCCGCACAAGGTGAACATTTATTTGGGACCTAAATGCAATTTTGAAAAACGCACATTTTTCCTAAATTCAAATAAAACACCGAAAAACTCCGAAATAAAAACTTATTTGATTTTATTATTAAATCCTCAATATTTATTTATTTTGGGAAAGTAATTTTATTCCCTCTCTCATATTTTTGTAATAGAAATAATTAATGATAAAATAAATAAAATCAAATGATCCTATTCTCAAAATTTGAGAGAACTCAAATATGAAAATAACGAAATCCCCAACTCTCTCCGTGGGTCCTTGAGTTGTGTAGAATTTCTCGGATCAACCAAAATGCAAAATAAAATATGTTATGCAATGATGATCTAGTGTATAACATTCCAAATTGAAAATTTGGGATGTTACATTGTGCTATGCTTAGGATTGGGTCTTGTCCATCACATCATTCTCCTAATGATGTGATCCTGTTATCAACGACATCCAATGTCCATGGTCAGGAAACCATAACCATCTATTGATCAACGAGCTAGTCAACTAGAGGCTTACTACGGACATGTTGTGGTCTATGTATTCACACATGTACTGCGGTTTCCAGTTAATACAATTATAGCATGAACAATAGACAATTATCATGAACAAGAAAATACAATAATAACCTTTTTATTGTTGCCTCTAGGGCATATTTCCAACAGTCTCCCACTTGCACTAGAGTCAATAATCTAGTTCACATCACTATGTGATTGTAATGAATCCAACACCCATGGGGTTTGTTCATATCTTGCTTGCAAAAGAGGTTTATTAGTCAATGGGTCTGAACCTTTCAGATCCATGTGTGCTTTACAAATCTCTATGTCATCTTGTAGATGCAGCTACCATGCGCTACTTGGAGCTATTCCAAATAATTGTTCTACTATACGAATCCGGTTTACTACTCAGAGTCATCCGGATTAGTGTCAAAGTTTGCATCGACATAACCCTTTACGACGAACTCTTTTACCACCTCCATAATCGAGAAAATTCCCTAGTCCTCTAGTTACTAAGGATAAGTTCGAGCGCTGTCATGTGATCCATTCCTGGATCACTCTTGTACCCCTTGACTGACTCATGGCAAGGCACACTTCAGGTGCGGTACACAGCATAGCATATTGTAGAGCCTACGTCTAAAGCATAGGGGATGACCTTCGTCCTTTCTCTCTCTTCTGTTGTGGTCAGGTCTTGAGTCTTACTCAATACTCACACCCTGTAACACAGCCAAGAATTGCTTCTTTGCTGATCTATTTTCAACTCCTTCAAAATACTGTCACGGTATGTATTCATTTGAAAGTACTATTAAGAGTTTTTTATCTATCCTTGTAGATCTTGATGCTCAATGTTCAAGTAGCTTAATCCAGGTTTTCCATTGAAAAACACTTTTCAAATAACCCTGTATGCTTTCCAGAAATTCTACATCATATCTGATCAACAATATGTTCACAGCATATACTCATCAAAAATTCTATAGTGCTCCCACTCACTTCTTTGGAAATACAAGTTTCTCACAAACTTTGTATAAACCCAAAGTCTTTGATCATCTCGTCAAAGCGTACATTCCAACTCCGAGATGCTTACTCCAGTCCTTAGAAGGATTGCTGGAGCTTTGCATACTTGTTAGCATCTTTCAGGATTGACAAAACCTTCTGGTTGTATCACATACAACTTTTCCTTAAGAAAATCGTCGAGGAAACAAAGTTTTGACATCCTATCTGCAAGATTTCATAAATAATGCAGTAACTGCTAACATAATTCCAACAGACTCTTAGCATCACTACGAGTGAGAAAGTCTCATCATAGTCAACTCCTTGAACTTGTCGGAAAACATCTTAACGACAAGTCGAGCTTTCTTAATGGTGACACTTACCATCATTGTCCGTCTTCCTTTTAAAATCCATCTACACCCAACAGCCTTACGACCATCAAGTAGTTCTTCCAAAGTCTATACTTTGTTTTTATACATGGATCCTCTCTCGGATTTTATGGCCTCAAGCCATTCGTCGGAATTCGGGCCCACCATCGCTTCTCCATAGCTCGTAGGTTCATTGTTTTCTAGCAACATGACTTCCAGGACAGGATTACGTACCACTCTGAATTAGTACGCATCCTTGTCGACCTATGAGGTTTAGTAGTGACTTGATTCGAAGTTTCATGATCACTATCATAAGCTTCCACTTCAATTGCTGTAGGTGCCACAGGAACAACTTCCTATGCCCTGCTACATACTAGTTGAAGTGACGGTTCAATAACCTCATCAAGTCTCCATCATCCTCCCACTCAATTCTTTCGAGAGAAACTTTTCCTCGAGAAAGGACCCATTTCTAGAAACAATCACTTTTGCTTCCGGATCTGAAATAGGAGGTATACCCAACTATTTTGGGTATTCTATGAAGATGCATTTATCCGCTTTGGGTTCGAGCTTATCAGTCTGAAACTTTTTCACATAAGCGTCGCAGACCCAAACTTTTAAGAAACGACAGCTTAGGTTTTTCTAAACCATAGTTCATACGGTGTCGTCTTAACGGAATTGCGTGGTGCCCTATTTAACGTGAATGCGGTTGTCTCTAATGCCTAACCCATAAACGGTAGTGTTAATTCGATAAGATACATCATGGTATGCACCATATCCAATAGGGTGCAGTTATGATGTTCGGACACACCATCACACTATGGTGTTCCAGGCGGTATTAGTTGTGAAACAATTTCCACAATGTCTTAATTGTGTGCCAAACTCGTAACTCAGATATTCATATCTATGATCATATCATAGACATTTTATCATCTTGTCACGACGATCTTTAACTTCACTCTGAAATTACTTAAACCTTTCAATAATTCAGACTTGTGTTTCATCAAGTAAATATACTCAGCATCTACTCAAATCATCTATGAAGTAAGAACATAACGATATCCACTGTGTGCCTCAGCACTCATTGGACTGCACACATCAAAATGTATTACTTCCAACAAGTTGCTTTCTTGTTCCATCTTACTGAAAATGAGGCCTTTCAGTCATCTTGCCCATGTGGTATGATTTGCATGTCTCAAGTGATTCAAAATCAAGTGAGTCCAAATGATCCATCTGTATGGAGTTTCTTCATGCATATATACCAATAGACATGGTTCGCATGTCTCAATCTTTTCAAAAACGAGTGAGTCCAAAGATCCATCAACATGGAGCTTCTTCATGCGTTTTATACCAACATGACTCAAATGGCAGTGCCACAAGTATGTGGTAGTATCATTACTATCTTATATATTTTGGCATGAACATGTGTATCACTATGATCGAGATTCAATAAACCATTCATTTTAGGTGCAAGACCATTGAAGGTATTATTCAAATAAACAGAGTAACCATTATTCTCCTTAAATGAATAACCTATTGCGATAAACATAATCCAATCATGTCTATGCTCAACGCAAACACCAAATAACAATTATTTAGGTTTAACACCAATCCCGATGGTAGAGGGAGCGTGTGACGTTTGATCACATCAACCTTGGAAACACTTCCAACACATATCGTCATCTCACCTTTAGCTAGTCTCCGCAGCCTTTTATTTCGAGTTACTAACACTTAGCAACCGAACCGGTATTTTTTTACCCTGGTGCTACTAGGAGTACTAGTAAAGTACACAATAATATAACGTATATTCAAAATACCTCTGTCGACCTTGCCAGCCTTCTCATCTACCAAGTATCTAGGGTAGTTCTGCTTCAGTGACTATTCCCCTCATTATAGAAGCACTTAGTCTCGGTTTTGGGTTCGACCTTGGGTTTCCTCACTAGAGAAACAACTGATTTGCCGTTTCATGAAGTATCCCTTCTTTCCCTTGCCCTTCTTGAAACTAGTGGTTTAACCATCAACAATGGATGCTCCTACTTGATTTCTACTTTCGCGGTGTCAAACATCGCGAGTTGCTCAAGGATCATCATGTCTATCCCTGATATATTATAGTTCATCACGAAGCTCTAATAGCTTGGTGGCAGTGACTATGGAGAACCATCACTATCTCATCTGGAAGTTTAACTCCCACTCGATTCAAGCGATTGTAGTACTCACACAATCTGAGCACATGCTCAACGATTGTGCTTTTCTCCCTTAGTTTGCAGGCTTAAGAAACTTGTCAGAGGTCTCATACCTCTTGACGTGGGCACTAGTCTGAAATCCCAATTTCAGTCTTTGGAACATCTCATATGTTCTGCGACGTTTCAAAAACGTCTTTGGTGCCACAATTCTAAACCGTTAGCATTACGCACTGAACTATCACATAGTCATCAAAACGTGTATGTCAGATGTTTCCCAACATCTACAAACGACGCTCGAGGTTCAACACACTGAGCGGTGCATTAAGGACATAAGCCTTCTTCTCAGGAATGAGGATAATCCTCAGTTTACGGACCCAGTCCGCATAATTTCTACTATAAACTTTCAACTAAATTTTCTCTAGGAACATATCTTAAACAGCAGAACTAAAGCGTAAGCTACGAGATAATTTGCAAAGACCTTTTGACTATTTTCATGATAATTAAGTTCATCTAATCAAATTATTTAATGAACTCCCACTCAGATAGACATCCCTCTAGTCATCTAAGTGATACATGATCCGAGTCAACTAGGTTGTGTCCGATCATCACGTGAGACGGACTAGTCATCATCGGTGAACATCTTCATGTTGATCGTATCCACTATACGACTCATGTTCGACCTTTCGGTCTTCCGTGTTATGAGGCCATGTCTGTACATGCTAGGCTCATAAAGTTAACCTAAGTGTATTGCGTGTGTAAATCTGGCTTACACCCGTTGTATGCGAACGTTAGAACCTATCACACCCGATCATCACGTGGTGCTTCGGAACAACGGACCTTAGCAATGGTGCACAGTTAGGGGGAACACAATTCTTGATATTTTAATGAGGAATCATCTTATTTATGCTACCGTCATTCTAAGCAAATAATATGTAAAAACATGACAAACATCACATGCAAATCATAAAGTGACATGATATGGCCAATATCATCTTGCGCCTTTGATCTCCATCTCCGAGGCGCGGCATGAACACCATCGTCACCGGCATGACACCATGATCTCCATCATCATGATCTCCATCATCATGTCTTCATGAAGTTGCCTTGCCAACTATTACTTCTACTACTATGGCTAACGGTTAGCAATAAAGTAAAGTAATTACATGGCGTTTTCATTGACACACAGGTCATAAATAAATTAAGACAACTCCTATGGCTCCTGCCAGTTGTCATACTCATCGACATGCAAGTCGTGATTCCTATTACAAGAACATGATCAATCTCATACATCACATATATCATTCATCACATCCTTTTGTCCATATCACATCACATAGCAAACCCTACAAAAACAAGTTAGACGTCCTCTAATTGTTGTTGCATGTTTTACGTGGCTGCTATGGGTTTCTAGCAAGAACGTTTCTTACCTACGCAAAACCACAACGGTGATATGCCAATTGCTATTTACCCTTCATAAGGACCCTTTTCATCGAATCTGATCCGACTAAAGTGGGAGAGACAGACACCCGCCAGCCACCTTATGCATCAAGTGCATGTCAGTCGGTGGAACCAGTCTCACGTAAGCGTACGTGTAAGGTCGGTCCGGGCCGCTTCATCCCACTATGCCGCCGGGTCAAGATAAGACTAGTAACAGTAAGCAAATTGAACAAATCATCGCCCACAACTGCTTTGTGTTCTACTCGTGCATAGAATCTACGCATAGACCTAGCTCATGATGCCACTGTTGGGGAACGTAGCAATAATTCAAAATTTTCCTACGTGTCACCAAGATCAATCTAGGAGATGCTAGCAACGAGAGAGATGGAGTGCATCTTCATACCCTTGAAGATCGCTAAGAGGAAGCATTACAAGAACACGGTTGATGGAATCATACTCGCGGCGATTCAAATCTCGGAAGATCCGATCTAGCGCCGAACGGACGGCGCCTCCGCGTTCAACACACGTGCAGCCCGGGGACGTCTCCTCCTTCTTGATCCAGCAAGAGGAGAGGAGAAGTTGAGGGAGAACTCCGGCAGCACGACGGCGTGGTGGTGGAGTTTGTGGTATTCCTGCAGGGCTTCGCCAAGATCTACGGAGGAGCAGGAAGAGTTGGAGGAGGGAGGGGCTGCGCCAGGGAAGGGGTGCGGCTGCCCTCTCTCTCCCTCACTATATATAGGGGGAAGGGGGTGGAGGAGGCGCCTTAGGGTTCCCTAGGGGAGGGGCAGCGGCCATAGGGAAAACCCTAGATGGGTTTGGGCGCCCCCACCCCTAGGAAACTTGCCCCCCAAGCCGGGAGGGGTGGCTGCCCTAGGGGAGGCGCCCCCACCTCTCCAAGTTACGTGAGATGGGGTGGGAGGGGCGCACAACCCCTTAGTGGGCTGGTGTGCCCCTTCCCCTTGGCCCATAATGCCCCCAACGCTTGCCGGGGCCTCCGAAACCACTTTCGGACACACTGGTCGTCACCCGGTACCCCCGGAACAATTCCGGACTCCAATACCCTTTGTCCAATATATCGATCTTCACCTTCGGACCATTCCGGAACTCCTCGTCATGTCCGGGATCTCATCCGGGACTCCGAACAACCTTCGGTAACCACATACTATTTCCCATAACAACTCTAGCGTCACCGAACCTTAAGTGTGTAGGCCCTACGGGTTCGGGAACCATGCAGACATGACCGAGACATCTCTCCAGCCAATAACCAATAGCGGGATCTGGATACCCATATTGGCTCCCACATGTTCCACAATGATCTTATCGGATGAACCACGATGTCGGGGATTCAATCAATCCCGTATACAATTCCCTTTGTCTATCGGTATGTTACTTGCCCGAGATTCAATCGTTGGCATCCCCATACCTCGTTCAATCTCATTACCGGAAAGTCTCTTTACTCGTGCCGTAATGCATGATCCTGTGGCTAACTCATTAGTCACATTGAGCTCATTATGATAATGCATTACCATGTGGGCCCAGAGATACCTCTCCGTCACACGGAGTGACAAATCCCAGTCTCGATTCGTGCCAACTCAACAGACACATTCGGAGATACCCATAGTGTGCCTTCATAGACACCCAGTTACGTTGTGACGTTTGGAACAAACAAAGCATTCCTACGGTATCCGGGAGTTCCACAATCTCATGGTCTAAGGAAATGATACTTGACATTAGAAAAGCTTTAGCAGACGAACTATACGATCTTGTGCTATGCTTAGGATTGGGTCTTGTCCATCACATCATTCTCCTAATGATGTGATCCTGTTATCAACGACATCCAATGTCCATGTTCAGGAAACCATAACCATCTATTGATCAACGAGCTAGTCAACTAGAGGCTTACTAGGGACATGTTGTGGTCTATGTATTCACACATGTACTACGGTTTCCAGTTAATACAATTATAGCATGAACAATAGACAATTATCATGAACAAGGAAATACAATAATAACCATTTTATTATTGCCTCTAGGGCATATTTCCAACAAGTCCCCGGGGGGTTCCGGTAACCCCTCCGGTACTCCGGTAAAATCCCGATTTCACCCAAAACTATTCCGATCTCCAAATGTAGGCTTCCAATATATCAATCTTTATGTCTCGGCCATTTTGAGACTCCTCGTCATGTCTGTGATCAAATCCGGGACTCCGAACTACCTTCGGTACATCAAAACATATAAACTCATAAAACCGATCGTCACAGAACTTTAAGCGTGCGGACCCAATGGGTTCGAGAACTATGTAGACATGACCGAGACACATCTCCGGTCAATAACCAATAGCGGAACCTGGATGCTCATATTGGTTCCTACATATTCTACAAAGATCTTTATCGGTCAAACCGCACAACACTATACATTATTCTCTTTGTCATCGGTATGTTACTTGCCCGAGATTCGATCGTCGGTATCCCAATACCTAGTTCAATCTCGTTACCGGAAAGTCTCTTTACTCATTCCGTAATACATCATCCTATAACTAAATCATTAGTTATCATGCTTGCAAGGCTTATAGTGATGTGTATTACCGAGAGGGCCCAGAGATACCTCTCCGACAATCGGAGTGACAAATCCTAATCTTGATCTATGCCAACTCAACAAGTACCATCAGAGACACCTGTAGAGCACCTTTATAATCACCCAGTTACGTTGTGACATTTGGTAGCACACAAAGTGTTCCTCTGGTATTCGGGAGTTGCATAATCTCAGTCATAAGAACATGTATAAGTCATGAAGAAAGCAATAGCAGTAAACAAACGATCAAGCGCTAAGCTAACGGAATGGGTCAAGTCAATCACATCATTCTCCTAATGATGTGATCCCATTGATCACATAACAACTCATGTCTATGGTTAGGAAACTTAACCATCTTTGATCAATGAGCTAGTCAAGTAGAGGCATACTAGTGACACTATGTTTGTCTATGTATTCACACATGTATTATGTTTCCGGTTAATACAATTCTAGCATGAATAATAAACATTTATCATGAAATAAGGAAATAAATAATAACTTTATTATTGCCTCTAGGGCATATTTCCTTCAGTCTCCCACTTGCACTAGAGTCAATAATCTAAATTAAACAGTAATGATTTTAACACCCATGGAGCCTTGGTGCTGATCATGTTTTGCTCATGGGAGAGGCTTAGTCAATGGGTCCGCAACATTTAGATCCGTATGTATCTTGCAAATCTCTATGTCTCCCACCTGGACTTGATCCCGGATGGAGTTGAAGCGTCTCTTGATGTGCTTGGTTCTCTTGTGAAATCTGGATTCTTTTGCCAAGGCAATTGCACCAGTATTGTCACAAAAGATTTTCATTGGACCCGATGCACTAGTTATGACACCTAGATCGGATATGAACTCCTTCATCCAGACTCCTTCATTCGCTGCTTCCGAAGCAGCAATGTACTCCGCTTCACATGTAGATCCCGCCACGACGCTCTGTTTAGAACTGCTCCAACTGACAGCTCCACCATTTAATATAAACATGTATCCGGTTTGCGATTTAGAATCGTCCGGATTAGTGTCAAAGCTTGCATCAACGTAACCATTTACAATGAGCTCTTTGTCACCTCCATAAATGAGAAACATATCCTTGGTCCTTTTCAGGTACTTCAGGATGTTCTTGACCGATGTCCAGTGATCCACTCCTGGATTACTTTGGTACCTCCCTGCTAGGTTAATGGCAAGGCACACATCAGGTCTGGTACACAACATTGCATACATGATAGAGCCTATGGCTGAAGCATAGGGAACACTTTTCATTTTCTCTCTATCTTCTGTAGTGGTCGGGCATTGAGTCTTACTCAACTTCACACCCTGTAACACAGGCAAGAACCCTTTCTTAGCTTGATCCATTTTGAACTTATTCAAAACTTTATCAGGGTATGTGCTTTGTGAAAGTCCAATTAAGCGTATTGATCTATCTCTATAGATCTTGATGCCCAATATATAAGCAGCTTCACCGAGGTCTTTCATTGAAAAACTTTTATTCAAGTATCCTTTTATGCTATCCAGAAATTTTATATCATTTCCAATCAACAATATGTCATCCACATATAATATTAGAAATGCTACAGAGCTCCCACTCACTTTCTATAAATACAGGCTTCTCCAAAAGTCTGTATAAAACCATATGCTTTGATCACACTATCAAAACGTTTATTCCAACTCCGAGAGGCTTGCACCAGTCCATAAATGGATCGCTGGAGCTTGCACACTTTGTTAGCTCCCTTTGGATCGATAAAACCTTCAGGTTGCATCATATACAACTCTTCTTCCAGAAATCCATTCAGGAATGCAGTCTTTACATCCATTTGCCAAATTTCATAATCATAAAATGCGGCACTTTATAACATGATTCGGACAAACTTAAGCATTGCTACGGGTCAGAAGGTCTCATCATAGTCAATCCTTGACCTTGTCGAAAACCTTTTGTAACAAGTCGAGCTTTGTAGATGGTAACATTACCGTCAACGTCTGTCTTCTTCTTGTAGATCCATTTGTTCTCGATGGCTTGTCGAACATCGGGCAAGTCAACCAAAGTCCACACTTTGTTCTCATACATGGATTCCATCTCAGATTTCATGGCCTCAAGCCATTTTGCGGAATCTGGGCTCATCATCCCTTCCTCATAGTTCGTAGGTTCATCATGGTCAAGTAACATGACCTCTAGAACTGGATTACCGTACCACTCTGGTGCGGATCTTGTTCTGGTTGACCTACGAGGTTCGGTAGTTGTCGTGGGTTTGTCACGGCAGATGTCCTTGTGAAGGGACTTAGTCGTGGAGCCATCCCTACGGGCTAGCTTAAAGGGGTTAAACCAGACAAGGGGACACATGGAGTTTTATACTAGTTCGGCCCCTTCAAGGAAGGTAAAAGCCTACGTCTAGTTGTGATTGGTATTGCTAGGGTTTCGAAGGCCAGGGAGAAAATCCGCTTTGTCTGGCTCTCGAGTTGTTATCTGTCCCTAAACCGCTGCCGGGTCGTCCCTTTATATACATAGGTTGACGCCCGCCGGGTTACAGAGCCTCGAAGCCGGATCATAAACGTGTCCAGTTCGGTCTCTATCTTTCCTATCTTACAATACAAGTTATACGACTAGGTCGGTTTACATTTACATGCTTTAACCAGCCTTCGGTCCTTGGGCCTTCGTGAAGCGCCATCATCCTTGCATCTTCATGGGCTTCTAATCTTCAAGGAGTTAACCCGGCTACATAAGGCCGGTTTACCTCCAGTAGTAATATCCCCAACATTAGGCCCCAGATTGGTTTGAACTTGTTCATGTCAATCTTCAACACTTAGAAAAATTCCTCCCTCCTATCTTCACCTTGATCTTGTAAACCGTCGTGACGTCATACTTCATGATGATGATAAATTGCCCTGACGTCATCTATCCGTTGATTCTGAGGATTACCTTCTTTTAATGTATATTCAACCACCGAGGCGACACCTTTATTAATTTATCCATTTTTTGGGCTCCTCGATTCCCGCACTTGCCGTTTTATCGCCTCACCTTATAAATAGGGGCAGAGGACCCCTTTCTTTTCTTTCCGCTATCCTTTCATCCCTTCTTCTTCCTCGCGACGTCTCCGCACCTGTGTGCCGCCGTCATCGCCAAGCCTCGCCTCTGCTTCACCATCGGCCGCTGCATCGACCTGTTCGCACCAGAGTTCCGCAGCACACCTCCGCTGCTTCCGTGGCCGTAGTAAGTCCTTCCCCCTTCCTTTCTAGATCCATTAGGGTTTCCCTGTTCTTCGCGGTTCTTGAAGTTCATCGGAGCTTTTGTTGTTGTTCTTCCTTGGCCTGTAGATGAATGCTTCGCACTTATCGTATCCCTTGCTGTGGCTAATCTTCTGTTACCACCATAGATCCTTATGCGCAAAAGCTTATGTAGTCTTTTATAAACTGTTTCGGGTCTTACCCTTTTTAGGTCAAAATACTTTTGCTTTTCTGTCTTACCTTAGATCCGAAATTTTCATATGTCTCTGTGAAATCTGTTTCACCTCATGCCAATATAGGCGGTTTAACTTTGTATAAACAATCTGTACCATTAGCCCTCTAATAAACCGGAGGAGCCTTTTACCTTCATAGTTATACTCTGGTTTAACAGTGTCTGAGTACTCCTGTCCTGGTATTACCTTTTATCCCTTATCTCATCGGTCTCCGGTTTATGCCATTTCGCATATCAGTACGTTTCTTACTCCATTGTATCTTGTATATCATCATGAGTGATTTATAAACCGGACTTTTATTTTTAGCTTGTTTGTTTCGCTATGGCCAAACAATTCACTGCTTGCAACTGGGCTCGTTCCCGGGTCACCGAAGATCAGTTGAACGATATGGTCAGCATCGGCTCCTTGCCTAAGAAGACTGAAATTAAATGGCGAGTTCTAGGAACAGAAAATCCTCCGACCCCAAGGCAGGGCGAAGTGGTGGTCTTTGTTGACCACATAAGCCATGGCTTCAAACCGCCAGGGTCAAAGTTTTACCGGGATGTGCTTGCCAACTTCCAACTTCATCCTCAAGACATTGGGCCCAACTCAATATCCAACCTATGTAACTTCCAGGTCTTCTGTGAAGTGTACTTACAGGAAGAACCAAGTGCAAAACTGTTCCGGGACTTCTTTCACTTAAACCGACGTACAGAATTTGTAAATGGCCCCAATACTGAACTTGGTGGTGTCTCGATTCAAAAGCGGAAAGAAGTTGAGTTTCCTCATGCCAAACTGCATAGCCACCCAAAGGAATGGAACCAAACTTGGTTTTATTGCAGAGACACTTCACTTGAAAATGACAATCCCCTTCCAGGCTTTCGTGAACACCGGCTTTCCAACACCCATCCGATGTCGCAACGCCTAAGCTCCGCAGAAAGGGCGAAATATGCCCCTCAACTCGCCAAACTCCGGGCCTTTATGGCCAATGGTTTGACAGGTGTGGATTTCGTGCGCTGCTGGATATCTTGGAGTATCTTGCCTCTAAGCCGGCGTTCCGGTTTAATGTGTGAGTATACCGGTGAAGTTGACGACCCTCAACGCCACTGCAACCTTCAACTATCTGAGGAAGAAGTCACTGAAGGCATAAAGAAGATTCTGAATGAATCGGAACTAGCCTGTAGCCAAACCAGTTTGAGTCCCTTCTATGGCAAGAACAAACCGCCTGTTGTAAGCATTATACTTCCTTTTCACTTCTAATATTTTAGCTTTGTGCAACATGTAATCCTTCTTCTGTGTATGTATGTATAGGGTGATGACCCCTTCTAGAAATGGAAAACTGTAGAAAAACGGTAAAACCAACTGGGGACAAAGCGGTCAAACCATCTCGCCCCAAAACTAAAGCCGTCAAACGGACGTCAAAATGGAAAACGGCTGGACGGATCAACATGGAGCTTGATGATGACACTGAAGATCCAGAAGTTGAGGTAGAACTTGACTCACTTGGCTCTCTTTTCATGCATCTCATTAACAATGATATTCCTCAGGAGGACGTAGAAGGCAGTCAAGCTGATGATGTAGAGGTAATTACCCTTTCCTCCGGTTCAGACTCTATGCCAACACAAAAAATTCGCCAAGCAGTCCGGAAAGTAAGCTTTTCTCATCCTCTTGCTCACTTGGATCCAACATTTATTTTGAAGACTCAACAACATGAAGCTCGCCGGACAACCCGGCACAGTGGCCAACAGGTCACTTCAGCCGGCTTACCTGATACCCTGGTTCGGAAGCGCCGGTCTAAGGTCTCTCCTACTTCTGACCATTCTTACCCCAAGGCAGGTTATTTCAGACAACCTCTTGATCCGTCCGATTCAAATTATCAGGTGACACCTCCCTCATCATCTGGCGAGTCAACAGCAACTCAACTCTCTCCTCTGAAAACGGTGGCCGGGTAAGTTGTAAAACCTTTTCCTTCAATGTATCACAAAACTTGAATAAGATGTTAATCCTTTATTTTTTGTTTGCAGGGCCAAAGCCAGACCCAGCAAGAAAGCTCGGGTCACCAATCCGCCCGAAGACCCGTCCACTTTTGACGAAGAACCTAGAGGTGAACCGGAACAAACTTATGAACCGGAGGGCCCTCATCCCAAAGCCACTTCTGATGAACCGCCCCTTCAGGGCCAAAACACCGATGAACCAGCAGACGGTGAACCTGCCGCACCTGATACTGAACCGGCAGAGCCCAACCGGGCTAGTCTGGTGAGAAATACTGAAACTACATTGTCACCAACCAAACACACTGAAGGCCAAGGAGACAATGTTATTATTACTAGAATGGGCCACAGCTCTCCTGGCCATCCCGTTATTTTGGCTCAACATAGTGCCAAAGAAGATCAAGCTGCTAGGGAAAAAGGCAAATGGTGCAGCGATTTATCAAGCTATGCTCATCTTAACGCTGAAGAGCTTCATTCTGGCTTCTTGAACCATCTGCATTCAAATCAGGACTATGAGGCCGGTTTGGTGAACTTGATGAAAGAGCAATATGAGGTAAATTCCTCTCCCTTTGTTTATTGATTTATAGCTGAAATACTATCCCAAGTAGCCCCCAAGGGTCGTTTTATGATGTTAATCATAAACCGGGTCTTTGTAACACTTTAAGTTTCTCATCATTGATCCTTACAACGGCAGGTCTCTAATAAGAGACAAGACTCATCCTTTAATAATTATTTAACTTTCTGCAGCATAGCCCCCAAAGACCGGTTTAACTTGGCAAGTTAATCCGGGTTTTAATCCACACATCTGTTTTAGAACAGATGCACATTAGCCCCCAAGTGTCAAGGATAATGCTTGCATTGTTCTGGAGACTTGTATAAAATGTAGTACATTAGAGCAAATAGGCATTAGCCCCCAAATATGAAGTGCATAACTTGTTATACGCTTTGTACTTAGCGCATATATATATATATGATATTTGTTTTAATATACCTTCAACGTTGCAGGCTGAACTGAGAAGCAAAGATGCTCGAAATTCTGACTTGCAAGAGAATGTGAAGTCACAACAAGCCGAGGCTGCAAAAGCCAAAGAGGAGCTGACCCAGGCCCTGGCCATAATGGAAAAGCTGAAAGAATCTTTCAACAAAGATCATGCTAACTGGGAAACCGAGAAATCCGGTTTAACCAAAAGAGCTGAAGACGCCGAGGCAGCCCTGAAGCCAATTGTAAATGAACTGGCTGGCTTGAAACGGCATATCAATGCTATGACTTCTGCTATCTGTGGTAAGTATCTGTTTATGTGTTTTGCGTAAGTCAATAAACCTTATCACTGACCAGAATATGAATATAAATCTTTGGTAGGTACCCGGATTGCTCATCTTGGTACAGACATGCGGATGAAACTCAAAGCGGCATATACTTTGGTTGAACAGTTGTACTCTGGGTCTCGGCGGGCTATTTGCACGACAACTTACAACAAACCGGCTCCAACTTTGATTAAAGAAACACTTGAGAAACTGGCCATGTTACCAGCCGGTATTGCCGAGTTGAAGAAAGCTGCTGCCAGAGTAGGAGCTTTAACCGCACTTATTCGAGCCAAAGCCTGGATTCCAGACCTTGAAGCGGAGGATATCATTAAAGGATACCCAGGTGTAAAGGAAGACGGTTCAAACTTCGACAATGATGACCTCCGGCGGTTGACCAAACAGATGCGGCCAACAGCCAGCAAGTTGGCCGATGATACCGATTTCTCCCATTTTCAACCGTTTTATGATGCGGAGGGGAAAAGATAGTCGGCCGACATCCATGAATTTGAAGAACTTGTGCCTCCGATTCGTTTATGCTCCTGATATTAACCCCTCCAATCTTATCCATGAAGAAGCAGTGTTTCAAGCTTTAACTGGAATCGATTGGCCAACGGTTGATTTCCAGCGTCTGGGGAGGGATGAAGAAGTTCCCACACCAACTGACCCTCAACCATCAAACCGTCCAGATGAAGAGTCCTGATCCGGTCGCCGGTTTACATGGCTACTGTGAAAAAAATGATACCATTGGAGCCGCTTTGAAAGCTTCTTGTAATAGGATAGCCAAAACTCTGTTATCTGCCATGCCATCGAGCATGTTTCGTAATACTTCGTGACAATCGTGTGCCACTTTTTGGGATATATTTATGCATAACCCATGATGAACTATGTTCCTGGGTACAACAACTTAAAAGTATCTAGCCGTTTACCGCTAGACAGGTCATGATGTCCAAGAAGTATATAATACCTAGATGAATAATCAAGTGTTTGTACAAAAAGCAATGTACAGAACATACCTCATTGGTTGACCAACAGTGTATACGAGAAAGGTGTTAATACCAATCCGGAACGTTGATAACCCCATCTTTGTAATGCGAGTCTATATATTAAACCGGACCGGGATAACTACCGGGTTTTCTTTATAACACTGGTGATTTAGTCAAACCAGACCGAGTCAATAAACACCGGTTTATAACTGATCATGTGCCGACAACTTATAGTTGAAAAGCAAGCCGGGTCAAGGACACCGGATTATCAAAAGATTCGTATGAACTTCAAAAAATAAAACTCAAAAAGGAAAATATGCAAGGCTTTTTACGAGCTGCCAGGCTCCAAATCAAGGCTTTTCATGGGCTGCCAGGCCTCTGGGTTAAACCATTTAACAAAGCCTTTTAAGATGGGCCTCCAATTAACCAATCATTTTTTTAACTTTGACAAGTTCAGGATCTATAAAATATTGACATGTCAAACGTTCGGTGGGTCATACCAGGATTACCTGGACAGGAGTGACTTACTTGATGAAGGCAGGTTAACCCGGGTTTTTAGGTGAATACACCAAGCTTCCAAGTCGTGGCTTGATAGCTAATTACAAGGATCCTTTCAAACTCTTTGTTGCTTTGCAAAAAAGATCCCCCAAGTAACTTTCTGAGCTGTGCTCAGTGTGTGCCCATGTTTGAGTATGTGCTTTATGCAACACTCTCTTTGGCTTCACATATTTTTTTTCTTTTGTGGCTTAAATGCCTACCAAGAGGTGTAGCTATGGTGTGATAACAACCAAGCCCCCTAGTGATATCCCTTTGTGGTTTCAAAACTGATCAAGAGGTCTAGCTGTAGTTCAAATATGACCCAGCCCCCTAGTGATTTTCTTTATATCCGTGCAGCTGCTAAGACCGAATTAAGAAAAATTTCTACTTTGTCAGTAAACTCTTATAAGCACACACATGATGTAAAAAGAACAGATACCCCGCTTATAACAGAGGCTCTGGTTTATGATATGATATAAATATTGTCATAAATATGTACAGATGATGAGCCTATGGCTTCAAGTATAGTAAGGCCGAAGGAGAGATATGTTCCATGGCCGCTTGGTCTCCTCCTCCGATTGACGTGACTCTTTGTGCTCTCGAACATCAATGAGGTAGTAAGACCCGTTGTGCAGATTTTTGCTGACCATAAAGGGCCCTTCCCAAGATGGGGATAACTTGTGCATATCAGTCTGATCCTGGATGAGCCGGAGCACCAAATCACCTTCTTGAAAGGTTCTGGTTTTAACCCGGCGGCTGTGATAACGTCGGAGATCTTGTTGATAAATCGCCGATCGTGCTGCTGCAAGATCACGTTCTTCATCCAACAGGTCCACAGAATCTTGATGTGCCTTCTCATTATCAGCTTCAACATAGGCTGTCACACGGGGCAAGTCGTGACGGATGTCACTAGGAAGAACTGCCTCTGCTCCATAAACCATGAAGAAAGGTGTGTAACCCGTAGACCTATTGGGCGTGGTATTGGTTCTCCATAACACAGAAGGTAGTTCCTCGACCCAACAACCCGGTGTTCGTTTTAAAGGAACCATAAGCCTGGGTTTGATACCTCGTAGAATTTCTTGATTTGCCCTTTCCGCTTGACCATTAGACTGGGGGTGAGCCACTGATGCTAGATCAAGACGGATGTGCTCACGCTGGCAAAATTCTTCCATCTCCCCTTTTGACAGGTTAGTGCCATTATCAGTTATAATGCTGTGTGGAAAACCAAACCGGAAAATCACCTTTTTGATGAATTGAACCGCCGTGGCCGCATCACACTTGCTGACTGGCTCTGCTTCCACCCACTTGGTGAATTTATCAACTACCACTAATAAGTGGGTCTTTTTATCCTTGGACCATTTGAAGGGTCCAACCATATCAAGCCCCCAAGTCGCAAACGGCCAAGTTATTGGAATCATCCTCAGCTCCTGAGCCGGCACGTGAGCACGACGTGCGACTTTTTGATAGCCGTCACACCTCTTAACCAAATCCTCTGCATTGGCATGTGCTGTCAACCAGTAAAAACCATGGCGAAAAGCTTTAGCAACCAAAGACTTTGAAACGACGTGGTGACCACAGTCCCCTTCATGGATTTATCGCAAAATCTCACACCCCTCTTGAGGAGAAACACAACGCTGAATTGCTCCTGAAAGGCTATAGCGATGTAACTCTCCGTTCAGTATGGTCATGGACTTGGAACGCCGGATTACTTGTCGAGCCAACGTCTCATCATCGGGTAACTCACCTCGGTTCATGTAAGCCAGATATGGGATTGTCCAATCCGGTATGACATGTAAAGCTGCCACCAACTGAGCCTCCGAATCAGGAACAGCCAAATCTTCTTTGGTTGGTACCTTGACTGACGGACTATGCAATACGTCAAGAAAGACATTTGGCGGAACTGGTTTACGCTAGGAACCAAGACGACTTAAAGTGTCCGCCGCTTCATTCTTCCGCCGGTCTATATGATCCACCTGATAACCCTTAAAGTGACCAGCCACTTTGTCCACCTCTCGCCGATATGCAGCCATGAGTGGGTCCTTAGAATCCCAAGTGCCAGACACCTGTTGAGCCACTAGGTCTGAATCGCCGAAGCACTTAACCTGGCTTAAGTTCATCTCCTTAACCATCCGGGGACCGTGGAGCAAAGCCTCATATTCAGCTGCATTGTTAATACAAGGGAACATTAATCGCAGGACATAACAAAACTTGTCACCTCGTGGGGAAGTTAATATGACTCCAGCCCCCGAGCCCTCCAACTGTGTGGACCCATCAAAATGAATAGTCCAATATGTATTATCTGGTTTCTCTTCAGGCGCCTGTAACTCTGTCCAATCATTGATGAAATCCACGAGTGCCTGGGATTTGATGCCTGGGATTTCATCGCTGTGCGGGGTATATATTTGAGCCCATGAGGTCCAAGCTCAATAGCCCACTTGGAAATCCGGCCAGTTGCTTCTCTGTTTTGAATGATATCTCCCAGAGGGGCTGAACTTACCACTGTAATGGGATGGCCCTGAAAATAATGTTTAAGCTTCCGGCTTGCCATAAACACTCCATACACCAACTTCGGCCAATGCGGATACCTCTGCTTTGACTCAATGAGCACCTCACTGATATAATAAACCGGCCGTTGAACCGGATATTCTTTGCCAAGCTCCTTGTGCTCTACCACAATAGCTATGCTAACAGCCCGGGCATTAGCAGCCACATATAGCAATAACAGCTCTTTATCGATTGGTGCTGCAAGTACGGGCGGTTCAGCTAACTGCCTCTTCAGATCCTCGAACGCCTTATCAGCTGCCTCGCTCCAGACAAAGTAATCTGTTTTCTTGAGCATCTGATATAAAGGGATGGCCTTCTCTCCAAGGCGACTGATAAACCGGCTCAAGGTTGTAATCCGGCCGGCCAGACATTGATCGTCATTCATACACGCCGGTTCAGCCAAAGATGTAATTGCTGAAATCTTTTCCGGATTAGCCTCAATGCCTCTGTTTGACACCAGAAAACCCAAGAGCTTGCCTGTCGGGACACCAAAGACACACTTCTCCGGATTGAGCATAATTTTGTAAACCCGGAGGTTGTCAAAGGTTTCTCTCAGATCATCTATCAATGTTTCCTCCTTTCTGGATTTTATCACAATGTCATCCACATATGCATGAACATTGCGCCAAATTTGTTTATGAAGGCAATTCTGAACACAGCGCTGATAGGTTGCCTGGGCACTCTTGAGCCCAAAGGGCATGGAGACATAGCAGAAGGCTCCAAAGGGAGTTATGAAAGTTGTCTTCTCCTGGTCCTTAACCGCCATTTTGATCTGATGATAACCAGAGTAAGCAGCCAGAAAACACAAACGGTCACAACCTGCCGTAACATCAATTATCTTATCAATGCGAGGGAGAGCAAAGGGGTCTGCAGGGCAAGCCTTGTTTAAATCTGTGTAATCCACACACATACACCAAGTGCCGTTTTTCTTAAGAACGAACACCGGATTAGCCAACCACTCTGGATGAAAGACCTCTACAATAAACCCTGCGGCCAACAGACGGGCTACCTCTTCACCGATAGCCTTACTCTTTCTTCATTGAAGCGGGGGAGGAACTGTCGGACTGGTTTAAACTTAGGATCAATGTTGAGTGTGTGCTCAGCGAGTTCCCTCGGTACACCTAGCATGTCAGAAGGTTTCCATGCAAAGATGTCCCGATTCTCACGGATGAACTCGATGAGCGCGCTTTCCTATTTGGGATCCAGGTTAGCGCTGATGCTGAACTATTTGGATGAATCACCAGGAACAAAGTCAACCATCTTAGTATCTGTAGCCGATTTGAACTTCAACGTCGGATCATGTTTTGTAGTCGGCTTTTTCAAAGAGGTCATATCTGCCGGATCAACTTGCTCCTTATAGAATTTCAACTCTTCCGTGGCACAAACCGACTCAGCATAAGCCGCATCACCTTCCTCACACTCCAAAGCAATCTTTCTACTTCCATGTACTATGATAGTCCCCTTATGACCTGGCATTTTAAGCTGTAGATAAACATAACATGGCCTCACCATGAATTTAGCATAAGCCGGCCGCCCAAACAAGGCGTGGTACGGACTTCTGATCTTTACCACCTCAAATGTCAATGTTTCTGACCTTGAATCATAGTCATATCCAAAAGCTACCTCTAAGGCTATCTTGCCAACAGGATATGCAGACTTACCAGGCACCACACCATGAAAGACCGTATTTGACGGTTTAAGATTCTTATCTGTCAACCCCATACAGCGGAATGTATCATAATATAAAATGTTGATACTACTTCCCCCATCCATGAGCACTTTAGTAAACTTGTATCCCCCAACTTGAGAGGCTACCACCAGGGCCAAGTGACCTGGATTATCAACCCGAGGTGGGTGATCTTCTCTACTCCACAAAATAGGTTGCTCAGACCAGCGTAAATACTGAGGTACTGCCGGTTCAACAGAGTTTACTGCCCTCTTGTGAAGCTTCTAATCACGCTTACACAAACTAGTAGTGAAGACATGATATTGCCCGCTATTTAGCTGCTTGGGATTGCTCTGATAACCCGACTGCTGCTGTTGCTGCTGATTCCCCTGATGGTTGTAACCTCCCTGGTTGCCTTGGTGCCCTTGATTGATGTGTCCGGTTTGGTTGCCTTGAAACCCTAAACCGGAACCACCACCTCCGTAACCCGGCCCATGGAAACCTCCTCCTGAACCGCCGGGCAGGCCGTTATCATACTGGAACATATTGGAATTCTTGAAATCCCGCATGATATAACAGTCCTTCCAAAGATGCGATGCCGGCTTCTCCTTTGATCCATGCTTTGGACAGGGCTGATTTAACAGGCGCTCCAAATTGGGGCCGGAACCTCCACCCATATGGGGCTGCTTGCCCTTCCGGCGCTGGCCATTCTCCTGTGCATTGGTGTTAGCAACAAAGTCCAAGCCGCTGTCGGCCTTGCGCTTACCGCAGTTTCCATGGCCTGCCGGATTATGCTGCTGACCCTTGGTGTTGCCATTCTTCTTACCTTTCCCCGGTTTGTCCTCCTTTGAATCCGGGTCCTTGGTATTATCTGAATCCGCGTATTTAACCAAAGCGGCCATGAGCGTTGACATATCATTGCAGTGACGTTTGAGCCTTCCCAATTTCTGTTTGAGAGGTAAGAAACGGCAATTACCCTCTAATGTTAACACTGCGGTGTCTGCATTGATACAATCTGATGAATGCAAAATCGCTGAGACCCGTTTGACCCAATGGGTCGTGGACTCCCCTTCCTCTTGGACACAAGCGGCCAGATCCATGATTGACATCGGCTGCTTACAAGTATCTTTGAAGTTCTGGATAAACTGGTGCTTCAATTCAGCCCATGATCTGACAGAGTTGGTCGGTAAGCTCTTCAACCAAGTGCGAGTTGTTCCTTCCAACATCATGGTGAAATATTTAGCACACACTGCCTCGTCCACATCTAACATCTCCATTGCAAATCTCATAGCTTTCCACCCACGCCTCTGGTTGCAAATCGGCGGTGTAATTTGGTACCTTGCGAGGTCCCTTGAAGTCCTTGGGCAATCTTACATTACGCAAAGCGGGGGTGAGACATGGAACCCCAAAGGAACTGAACACCACCCCTGGCTCTACTGAAGCGGTAGGGTGAACCGGAGTATGTTGTCGTGCTCCGTGTCGAGCTACTAACACGGCCTCCCGACGTGCGCGGCCATGGTCCACAACATCCTGCGCATTAGCGCCTTCCCCTGCCGGGTTGTTTCCTCGTGGTGAATTTTGGCAACGTGCACTACTGGACACGGCCGGTTCATACTCCACGTGTCTGCTATAGCTCCGGCTTGGACGGGGAGTGGAATGAATCCTCTCACGACTGTGTGAATATGCCCGATGTTGATTTAGCGCTGTTTGAAGGAGTTCCCTAGCCCAACGTGCTTCAACCGCAACTGGTGACTCGCCATCGGTTGGGAGGGCTGCCAGGCATGAAGCGGCGGCCACAATGTTGTCCAACGGGTTGGAATAATGCCCGGGAGGTGTTGGTACATACTGTGGTACAACATTGTTCTGGCGAGGTGGGTCCATCGTGCGCGGTTGAACTGGCGCTCCTGTCCCCGGTGCCTCCGCCCGGTTTAGTATGGGTTGGTTACCAGCTCCTGCTCCTGGCGTGTTGAAGAGATTCTGCGGCTCATAAACTGATGGGAGACGCCATCGGTACCTTCTTCTCATGAATTCCTCTGAAGCATTCTGATCCAGCCTAATCCAGTATGCCTGTGCCTCCAATTCAGCCCATTCTGTAGCCATCCTAGTGTTATCTGTCGCCAGGTACGCTTTAGCTTGAGCTATCTGATCTTTCACCTTTGCAATCTCCGCATTGTGCTGATCCCTGGTCGCTGCATCCACCTCCGCAGCTATCAACATTGCCAAAGCATCGAACAAATCAGACATGCCTTGGGCTGGGGGCGGCGCCGAGCTTCCTGCCCCTGTTGGTGTGGCCGTTGTTGAATCGGAGAGTATTGCTGCGGCGGCAGATGAATGAGGCGCTGATTGTGTGCCGGCCATGAAGATGGCAGCCCGGTTTGGCAGATCAGGGGAATCCGGAATACTGTCGCCCTCGGATCCTCCATCAATCCGGCCGTCCTGCAACTGGTAAAGTGATTCGGTCTCTCCAGAAGACTCGTCATCAGAACAGACCACGGTCTCTCCATCGGACACCGGCCCATCCTCATATCTCGCTCCATTGATGACACCTATGAAAACATGCTTTGCCATGGGCTGAACCGGCGAAGAACTTGCACGTTGAGCCGTTTCGATGATGTCGGTGCAGATGTTCGGTCAGGGGCCGGTTCGCCGATCTTGCCGATGAAGACGTGAATCCCACCAAAGGGGACCCGGTACCCATATTCGATTGAATCGGCCTCGGGACCCCATCCTGCATTGTTGATGTAGAGCTTGCCGTGACGACTCTTCGTCATCCAGCCCACATCGTATCCCTTAAGTCCATCAAAGCTACCCTTCAAGAACTCAAAACCATCGTGCGATAGCCCCACGGTGGGCGCCAACTGTCGTGGGTTTGTCACGGCAGATGTCCTTGTGAAGGGATTTAGTCGTGGAGCCATCACTATGGGTTAGCTTAAAGGGGTTAAACCGGACAAGGGGACATGTGGAGTTTTATACTAGTTCGGCCCCTTCAAGGAAGGTAAAAGCCTATGTCTAGTTGTGATTGGTATTGCTAGGGTTTCGAAGGCCAGGGAGCGAATCCGCTTTGTCTGGCTCTCGAGTTGTTGTCTGTCCCTAAACCGCTGCCGGGTCGTCCCTTTA
Source organism: Triticum aestivum (assembly GCF_018294505.1). Taxonomy (NCBI): domain Eukaryota; kingdom Viridiplantae; phylum Streptophyta; class Magnoliopsida; order Poales; family Poaceae; genus Triticum; species Triticum aestivum. The sequence goes on along the minus strand of NC_057794.1, from coordinate 280,935,274 downwards.
TATACATAGGTTGACGCCCGCCGGGTTCCAGAGCCCCGAAGCCGGATCATAAATGTGTCCGGTTCGGTCTCTATCTTTCCTATCTTACAATACAAGTTATATGACTATGTCGGTTTACATTTACAGGCTTTAACCAGCCTTCGGGCCTTGGGCCTTCGTGAAGCGCCATCATCCTTGCATCTTCATGGGCTTCTAATCTTCAAGGAGTTAACCCGGCTACACAAGGCCGGTTTACCTCCAGTAGTAATATCCCCAACAGTAGTAACTTGATCTGAAGTTTCATGATCATCATCATTAGCTTCCTCACTAATTGGTGTAGATGTCACAGGAACCGGTTTCTGTGATGAACTAATTTCCAATAAGGGAGCAGGTACAGTTACCTCATCAAGTTCTACTTTCCTCCCACTCACTTCTTTCGAGAGAAACTCCTTCTCTAGAAAGGATCCATTCTTAGCAACGAATATCTTGCCTTCGGATCTGTGATAGAAGGTGTACCCTATAGTTTTCTTTGGGTATCATATGAAGACACATTTCTCTGATTTGGGTTCGAGCTTATCAGGTTGAAGCTTTTACACATAAGCATCGCAACCCCAAACTTTAAGAAACGACAACTTTGGTTTCTTGCCAAACCATAGTTCATAAGGCGTCGTCTCAACGGATTTTGATGATGCCCTATTTAACATGAATGCAGCTGCCTCTAAAGCATAACCCCAAAACGATAGCGGTAAATCAGTAAGAGACATCATAGATTGCACCATATCTAGTAAAGTACGATTACGATGTTCGGACACACCATTACGCTGTGGTTTTCCGGGTGGCGTGAGTTGCGGAACTATTCCGCATTGTTTCAAATGTATGCCAAACTCGTAACTCAAATATTCTCCTCCACGATCAGATCGTAGGAACTTTCTTTTCTTGTTACGATGATTTTCCACTTCACTCTGAAATTCTTTGAACTTTTCAAATGTTTCAGACTTATGTTTCATTAAGTAGATATACCCATATCTGCTTAAACCGAGACGTAGGGCTGTTACTTCCTCCGAGAAGGGCCTGAACTCGTAATCCTCGTGTGTTTACAACTTACCAATAGCTGAGATCTAGCCTCTCCATGCACACCCCCCTACATCATTGTCAGAGTTAGAACCACGATAGTTGGCGCCCACCGTGGGGCAGGAATCTTAGCGCCTGATTGGAGAAGTTGCGGTTTTTCCGGTCCCTTTGATCATGGTTTCGTGCGGAGTTTTGGTGGAGGGCCGCGAGATCCGCCTCGGCGCGCTCACGTTCATCGTCGACGACTCCGCCTGGCTTCAGGAGGCACCACTCGACATCGACGCGCTCCCCGTCCACGGTGCGACGCACTTCCGCGCATGCGTTCGTGGCGTCCTCCTGCGGCAGCCGTCGACCCAGTATCGGTCGGCCCCCGTGTCGTCTCCCCACTCTGTCTCCCACCGGCGCAAGCGCTCTGGTCGGTTGAGACTTCATAGGTGGGTGAGGCATGCCGTGGCTCGCCAGTCGGCCGCCCCACAAGTCGCGGCAATCGAGCCCGACGAATCCCTCTGCGGCCTATTCGACTGGCTCCGCGGAGACTGCATCTGAATGCGACAGCAGCGACCCAGCGGCTGAGGTTCTGGCGGTCGATGGAACGCACAGTCCTCCCGGTTTCCCTCGTGCTGATGGAGGCGCGGGTGGGGGCGACCCGTCGCATCCCCACGATGAGTATATCCCCGAACCTCTCACGTCATTGCAGCGAAAGGAGCTTCGCCGCCGGAACATGGATGCACTCCTCACCCCTATCGTCGGAGAGACCCCCGAGGCCCGGGCCTTGGAGGACGCGCGCTTGGCTAACTTGGCCGAGCGCACTCGACTGGAGAATCTCCAACGAGCACTCGACGAGCAAACGCATCAGCGGGCTCCCGAGTCTAGTCGATGTCAGCTCTTCCCGTCGATGCAGGTATACCGAACCCCAGTTCAGAATTTGGCCGCCGCGGCCCGTATAGCAGAATCGATTCAGCCCTCCTAGTCGAAGGCTGGCACGGGCTTGTTGCAGATCAGAGCATTGCTCCGGGCGGCTGGAAACCAGAATTCCACTATTTCTCAGTCGCGGAATAGCATCCACAGTCGATCCGTTGCAACAGATACAGTCCAGTCGGCTCACAGCCCGAGATCGCCCCCGAGGCGTGAGGGACGTGGTGACCGGCATGATCAGTACAGAAGGAATGAACAGTATGATCACCGATCCGATCGTGATGATCGACGTCGAATGCTAACCCCTCCCCCGAGGAGTGGGTCATATGCACCTCGACATCGAGATGACAGGCGCCCTCATAGTGTTGGGCAGAGGAATCCAGTCGACCCCAGGGACCCAGGCTTTGACGCGAGATCTATCCTCGTTCAAGGTTTGGTTGACAGGAACAGAGCTCATCGGGAAGGCCACAACAGAGATGCGCCTGCCGGCAGCAGAGTACTTCGGGGCCAGAGTGTTTTACTCGAGCCATCAGAGCCGCAGTGATTCCTCCCAACTTCAGGTTGGCGACTGGAGTCAGCAAGTTCACCGGTGAGTCTAAGCCTGACACTTGGCTCGAAGATTACCGAGTGGCTGTACATATTGGCGGTGGCAATGATGAGATGGCCATGAAGCATTTGCCTCTCATGTTAGAGGGCTCAGCCAAAGCGTGGCTAAATCAGTTGGCACCCAGCAGCATCTACACTTGGGAGGACCTCTCCCGAGTGTTTGTCACAACCTTTGAGGGAACATGCAAGCGACCCGCAGGCCTTACAGAATTGCGTTCTTGCGTACAGAAACCGAATGAGACTCTGAGGGATTACATCCAGAGGTGGATCATGTTGCATCACACAGTTGAGAATGTGCCCGACCATCAAGCAGTTTGTGCCTTTAAAGAAGGCGTTAAATACAGAGAGTTGAATCTGAAGTTCGGTCGAACTGGAGAGATGTCTCTGAACCGGATGATGGAGATTGCCACCAAATACGCTAATGGTGAAGACAAAGATCGTCTCCGGAGTGGCAAGCACAAGGCAGTCGCCCAAGAAACCGGAGGAAACTCCAGTCGGAAACAGAAGCGGAAGGCCGAGCCAGCCGCCCCTGGGGAGGCCCTGGTCGTAACCCAGGGAAATTTCAAGGGAAAACCCAAAGGCCCCTGGAAGCCCAAGAAAGTGAAGGATCAAGATGGAAATGATGTTTTGGATCTGCCATGTCACATCCACACCAAGAAAGATGAAGAGGGTAACCTTATTTACCCAAAGCATACCACTCGACAGTGCCGGCTCCTGATCTAGCAGTTTTAGGGCAAGCAGTCCAAAGACAAGGAAAAAGAGCCAGACAGAGTTGAGCACAAAGAAGATAGTGACGATGGATACCCCCAAATCAATTCCACCCTGATGATTTTTGCTGATGTCGAAAGCAAAAGTCGACTGAAAGTCATTAACCGTGAGGTGAATATGGTTGCTCCAACAACACCTAGTTATCTGAAGTGGTCTCAGACTGCCATCACATTCGACCAGTCTGATCACCCTACACACATTGCCACCCCTCGGAGGCAAGCTTTGGTGGTCGACCCAGTTGTTGAAGGCACTCGACTGACCAAAGTCCTGATGGATGGTGGCGGTGGCCTGAACATATTGTATGCTGAAACATTGAAAGCATTGGGCATTCCGATGTCCAGGCTCAGTACCAGTAACATGAGCTTCCACGGAGTCATTCCTGGGAAGAAAGCCGAATCACTCGGCCAGATCGCTCTTGATGTGGTTTTCGGTGATTCAAAGAATTACCGCAAGGAAAACTTGACATTCGAGGTTGTGGACTTCCAAAGTGCTTATCATGCCATTTTGGGCAGGCCAGCTTACGCACGCTTCATGGCTCGACCATGTTATGTGTATCTCAAATTGAAGATGCCTGGTCTCAAAGGTGTGATCACTGTTACAGGCAATCGAAACAAGGCAGAAGAGTGTTTTCAGAAAGGCTCAAAGATTGCAGATGCTCAGATGTCAGTAGTCGAACTGCAAGAGTACCAGAAGACTGTTGATCCAAGTGAATTGCTGCGAGCCAAGAAGCCAGCTTCAGAATCAGCTTTTCAGTCGTCCGGTGAAACTAAGCCAGTTCACATTCACCCGACCGACCCCGATGCTGCTCCGACTCACATCTCAACGATGCTCGACTCCAAATAGGAAGAAGCGCTCATCCAGTTCCTCCGTGAGAATTGGGACGTCTTCGCATGGAAGCCTTCTGACATGCCTGGAGTTCCCAGGGGGCTGGCTGAGCACCGTCTACGAGTCGTCCCGAAGTTCAAGCCTGTGAAAGAACATCTTCGATGGTCCGCCGTCCAGAAGAGGAAAGCTATTGGCGAGGAGGTGGCTCGGCTCTTAGCAGCGGAGTTCATCCGAGAGATTTACCACTCCGAGTGGCTCGCCAATGTTGTCATGGTCCCCAAGAAGGACAAGTCACTTCGCATGTGCATTGACTTCAAACATATCAATCGGGCCTGCCTGAAAGATCATTTCCCTCTCCCCCACATCGACCAGGTAGTTGACTCGACCACGGGGTGTGAGCGTTTGTCTTTTCTAGATGCTTATTCAGGGTACCATCATATCCGTCTGTATGGACCCGACGAGATCAAAACGGCTTTCATCACCCCATTCGGGTGCTTCTGTTACATCACCATGCCCTTCGGCCTCAAGAATGCTGGAGCCACGTTCATGAGGATGATTCAGAAGTGTTTGCTCACTCAGATCAGTCGGAACGTAGAAGCATACATGGATGATATTGTGGTTAAGTCACGAAAAGGTTCCGACCTACTGACTGACCTTGCCGAAACCTTTGCTAACCTCAGGAGATATGATATCAAGCTCAATCCATCAAAGTGCACATTCGGAGTTCCAGGTGGAAAGTTACTCGGTTTCCTCGTTTCCGAACGAGGAATCGATGCCAATCCCGAAAAAATTGGCACCATACTCCGGATGAAGCGCCATGTGCGTGTACATGATGTCAAGAAGCTTACATGTTGCTTGGCCGCTCTAAGTCGATTCATTTCTCGTCTCGGTGAAAAGGCGTTGCCTCTTTACCGACTGATGAAGAAGTCTGACAAGTTCGAGTGGACTCCAGAAGCTGATGCAGCGTTCGCAGAGCTCAAAGCTCTGCTCTCCACCCAGCCGGTGCTTGCTGCCCCAATCAGTAAAGAGCCTTTGCTGCTTTACATTGCAGCCACGGGACAAGTTGTCAGTACAGTACTTACGGTCGAGCGGGAAGAAGAAGGAAAGGCCTTCAGAGTTCAGCGCCCGGTATATTATGTGTCTGATGTTTTGAAGCAAAGATATCCCCATTACCAGAAGCTTGTATATGGGATTTACATGACCACGAAGAAGGTTGCACACTACTTCTCTGACCATTCCATTACAGTCGTCAGCGACGCTCCACTATCAGAGATTTTGCACAACAGAGATGCAACTGGTCGAGTGGCGAAGTGGGCGATTGAACTCCTTCCCCTAGATATCAAGTTTGAAGCAAAGAAGGCTATCAAGTCCCAAGCAATTGCAGATTTCATCGCCGAGTGGATTGAACAGCAGCTTCCGACTCAAGTTCACTCGGAGCACTGGACCATGTTCTTCGATGGATCTAAGATGCTGAATGGTTCCGGTGCTGGTGTAGTATTGGTCTCCCCCCGAGGAGATAATCTTAGATATGTTCTCCAGATTCACTTTGATTCCTCCAATAATGAAGCAGAATATGAAGCACTCTTGTATGGGTTGCGCATGGCCATTTCACTCGGCGTCCGGCGCCTCATGGTCTACGACGACTCAGATTTGGTGGTTAATCAGGTGATGAAGGAGTGGGACGTCAGAAGCCCAGCTATGACTGGCTACTGCAACGCGGTAAGAAAGCTAGAAAAGAAATTCGAGGGGCTAGAGCTTCATCACATCCCCCGACTTAAAAATCAAGTAGCTGATGATCTGGCAAAGATAGGCTCCAAGAGAGATGCCATTCCCAACAATGTGTTTTTGGAGCACATCCGCTCGCCGTCGGTCCAGGAGGATCCTTTTACAGAAGAAGCCCCGCAACCGAAAAGTTCCACAGATCCGACTGAAGTTGAAATTCCTGCTTTGGTCGACCTAGTCATGGAGGTCTTGGCTATCACTCCCGACTAGACGACACCATACATCGCGTATATCTTGAGGAAAGAACTTCCAGAGGATGAAGAAGAGGCTCGACAGATCGTCCGTCGATCTAAAGCTTTCACAGTCATAAAAGGACAGTTGTATAGAGAAAGCGCAACTGGAATCGGTCAGAAGTGCATAACGCTAGAAGAAGGTCAGATGATCCTTGATGATATCCACTCGGGGACCTATGGTCACCATGCGTCCTCTCAGACCATTGTGGCCAAAGCATACCAAGCGGGTTTTTTCTGGCCTAGGGCAAACGAAATGGCGAAAGAGATAGTCGACAAGTGTGAAGGCTGCCAGTTCTACTCCAACATGTCGCACAAGCCAGCATCAGCTCTGAGGACCATTCCACTCGTCTGGCCCTTTGCTGTTTGGGGACTAGACATGGTTGGTCCACTGAGAACAGGCAGGAGCGGACTCACACATGTGCTTGTGGCAGTCGACAAGTTTACCAAATGGATTGAAGCCAAGCCTATCAAAAATCTTGATGCTAGCACTGCTATCAGTTTCGTCAGAGAGTTGATATTCAGATACAGGGTCCCGCATAGCATCATCACTGACAATGGGTCAAACTTCGATTCAGACAAGTTCAGAGCTTTTTGCGCCTCTCAAGGCACACGAGTCGACTATGCATCGGTCGCGCATCCCCAGTCGAATGGACAAGCTGAAAGAGCAAATGGTTTAATTCTCAAAGGACTGAAGCCTCGACTGATGCGTGATCTCAAGCACGCAGCAGGCGCTTGGGTCGACGAGCTTCCGTCAGTTTTGTGGGGACTGAGGACCACCCCGAACCGGTCGACTAGAAGAACGCCATTCTTTCTGGTTTACGGAGCCGAAGCCGTCCTGCCGAGCGATCTACTTCACAACGCCCCCAGAGTCGAGCTTTATAACGAAGACGAAGCAGAGCAAGCCCGGCAAGACGCAGTCGACCTCCTAGAGGAGGAAAGGGAAATGGCTATGATCAGATCGACCATCTATCAGCAAGACTTGCGTCGATTCCATGCCAGAAATGTGAAGAGCCGAGCCTTCCAAGAAGGAGATTTGGTCCTCCGAGTGGATCAGCAGAAACCACACAAACTTGCTTTGACTTGGGAAGGCCCCTTCATCATCACCAGAGTCCTCCACAATGGAGCATATCACCTCTACAATGTTGATCGCCAGATCGACGAGCCACGAGCTTGGAATGCGGAACTGCTCCGCCCCTTTTACACTTGAGTTCTCCCTTGGACGAGATGTAATAAGGAAAAAATTTCTGCAGTACATTTTTATCAAAGACAAGAGTGTTCCAATAATTGCTGTCACTTTTGTTTGCATTCGAAATCCCCCAGTGGGTGGCTTAGCTGCGAATCCGTTTCGCCTAAGTTTGAAAAATCCTACCGAGTGGAGAGCCAGACTCCCACTCGGGGGCTTAGCTGCAGCCCAGTGCTTGCCTAAGTGTTCAAAAATCCTACCGAGTGAGAGCAAACCTCCCACTCGGGGGCTTAGCTGCAGTCCAGTACTCGCCTAAGTTCTCCCACTTAGAGACTTAGCTGCAGTCAGGCACTCGCCTAAGTTTGAAAAATCCTACCGAGTGGAGAGCAATCCTCCCACTCGGGGGCTTAGCTGCAGTCCAGTACTCGCCTAAGTTCTCCCACTTAGAGACTTAGCTGCAGTCAGGCACTCGCCTAAGTTTGAAAAATCCTACCGAGTGGAGAGCAATCCTCCCACTCGGGGGCTTAGCTGCAGCCCAGTACTCGCCTAAGTTCTCCCACTTGGGGCCTTAGCTGCAGTCCAGCACTCTCCTAAGTTTGAAAAATCCTACCGAGTGGAGAGCCAGACTCCCACTCCGGGGCTTAGCTGCAGCCCAGTGCTTGCCTAAGTGTTCAAAAACCCTATCGAGTGAGAGCAAACCTCCCACTCGGGGACTTAGCTGCAGCCCAGTGCTCGCCTAAGTACAGGACACATCCCAATCCGCAAGGACGACGAGGCGCAAGTCGACTGCTACCTTCTCCTTCGGAGTTGCGCCGCAAATACAAAGTTATTCCGGGTGAAGATCAAATTCCACTCGACGGATCAAACCATGAAGATATTCAAAGAGAAATCAAGTTCAGATAAAGCCTACAAGGTCCCAGACCTCAGATCAAAGTACTCGAGCCCTCGGCTCGACAGAGTTTAACGGTTACAAATCCACTCGGCATTCCGAGGCAAATTTAAAGTGAAGCATAAAAGTTTTTCATTCCTCAGGAGGAGGACTGGAAGGGGCGACGAACTCGTCCAAGTCGATCCTGTCTGCAATACGGGTGGCAGCAGCGAGGAAGGTCTCCATGAAGTCTTGAAAGTTGTGCTTCTGGTATTGGCAACTTGGAGGGCAGCCAGCTTTTCTTCTCGCTCCTCCTTTCAATGGACGCGGACCAGAGACAGAGCGACGTCAGCACCACATCTAGCAGAAGATTTCTTCCATTCTGCCACTCGACCTGGGACTTCATTAAGTCGAGCCATCAGGGACTTGAGGTCGTTTTGAAGCGTCGTCCCAGGCCAGAGCGATCCGCGACATCGCAACCTTCAGTCGAGCAAGATAGTCAACCACGCTGGCAATATGAGACTCCAGACGGAGCACGTTCATTGCATCCTCGTCCTTCACAAGGGAGTTAGCTGGGTCCAAGCCTGGCTCCACTCGACTGGTCTCCTCTTCAATATTCTGACAGAATTCTGCAAACACGATTCAAGAATAAGACAGTGACCCTACACAGACTTGGTAACTGCAAGATAGTCGGGGCAGAGTAATTACCTTCGAGCACGACGAACAGCTTCTTGGCGAGTCCATTGAGATAAGCCTCCAGATCGTTCCTCTTCCCCGCTAGCTCACCTGCCTTGTCGTGCAGAGCCACCTTGTCGTTTTTCAGTCGGCTGACCTCTTGATTGGCTACCTCGAGAGCAGCTTTCAGTCTGGAGTTCTCCTGCTCAAGAGCTCCGACCGAGGCCATTTTCTCTTCAGCAAGCCTCGTTTTATCCAAGACCTCCTTCTGTGCCTCTGCAAGATCTTGATCCTTCTTCTTCAGAGCTTCCTCCAGTTTATCTGCGGCGCGTCGAGTGAAATCAACGTCAAGAATGGACAAGAAAGAAAAGCCACTCGTCAAGAATGGAGAACCTCACCAGCCATACCTTTTGCTTCTTCTTGCGCCTTCTTCAAATTCTCCTGAGCAAGCTTCAAGTTAAGGTTGAGCTGGATCTGCTGATTCTCCAACTCAGTATAGCAAGCTACAAGTTCGCAGGATTTCAGTAAAAAGAAAAATCAGTCGACACACGTCCAAAATATGTTGCTTCCGAGTAACTAAGGGACAATGATGACGTTTCTAAGACTACAGCCGAATCAAGAACATTTGACAGTAGTCTCGGGGACTACCCCCAGTGGGTGCACTCAGCATGCCCCCACTATAAAAAAAAAGTCGACTGCCCACAGTCGACCGGATACAGTTCCATTCGATATGGCCTGACCAGACCGAGTGAAGAAATACAGCTACATCAACATAATATAAAGACTACAGTCGACTGCCAGCAGTCCACCGTAGTCTCGGGGACTACACCCAGTGGGTGCACTCAGCGTGCCCCCACTTGTCCAAGATTTGGCAGACACACCCAGTGGGTGTACAGATACAAATATCTTCGGAAAAGAGATTCTTCAAACAGCATATCATAACAGACCAAGTGTTGAGTCGACTGACCTGGACGTTGCTCTGAAGAGCCGAGCTCGCGTCATAAGCTGCTTGGCTGGCCTCCCGAACCACCTTCACTTGCTCCATCATGATCCCCGCCTGGCGTATAGCCTCTTTTGCGGCAGCCGCTTGGTCCTCAGGGACAGGGTACGCGGCAAAAAGTGAAGGCGGATCCGCAGTCGACGTCGAAGGCTGCACACTTGTCAGAGGAATGGTGAAAGTCCCAGAAGCCCGAGCGGTGTCACCACCATCCCGAGCTACGGCCTCAGACGTCGGAGCAGATTGGGGGTCTTGTCAGCCGACGCCCTCTTGTTCCTCCTCACTCTCAACGGTTCGTTGTCGTCGTCATCCAGGAGGTCGATAACATGAGGAGGGGCTACAAGGGAAACATTCAATCGGCCAGAGTTGCAATAAATGTTCAGTCGACTCAAAGCGGAACGTCAGTAATCATACCAGGGTTGGAGGTAACAGCATCCTCCATCTCTTGGTCGTCGTCCTTGGCGGAGATCTCAGAAGTAGCAACAATGCAAGTCTCGAAAGTCAGTCAGTTGGCTCAATGAATCGACCAAGGATCTGTCCACGGTCGACAAAGGAAAACAAGTTTTATTATTACCCAGAAATGGTGGGGACGGCCATCTTCATCTTGGGCAGAGCCTTGGGCGGCTTGGACGGCGTCGCGCGTGGGTGCTTGGGAGCCTTTCCAGTCGGCGTAGGAGAAGAGGTCCGAGGGCGTTTCGACAACTGCCCAACAGGAGCAGTCGCCCTACCACGCTCCCGCGCTGGGTCGTGTGCGAGCTTGGATCGCCCCTCCGGGCAGGGGGGGGGGGGGTTCAACCTCCTCCTCCTCCTCTTCGCTAGAGTCGACATCGTCGCCTCCCTCTCCTTCACCGTCGGACTCCCACTCGCCTTGATCGTCTCCGCTCTCACCTCCGCTCGCCTCCCCTTCCTCAGTTGGCCCCGGTGCCCCGTTGGGCGTCGAGTACATCTGGGTAGTCACCTGGAAAACAACAGACAAGACGAAAGTCAATCGACCTACTCAAAGAAGACCAATGAAGAAAACAAGGTCTCAGTCAGGAGCATAAAGACATACCTGGTCCACGTCATACGAGTTGTCGAGTGGAATTACCCTCCTGGCTCCTCGGGGGTTGTCTTTGTTCCCTGTGATGCTCGACAGCCACCCCTCCAGCATCTCGTCAGTAACCTCCTCCGGGTGGACCCGAGTGGTGTCGTCGAGACCTGAGTACAGCCACATCGGGTGGTCACGAGCCTGGAGCGGTTGGATGCGCCTTCGGAGGAAGACATCCAGCAAGTCCATACCAGTCACGCCCTCACGGACAAGCTCAACCACTCGGCCAGCCAGTACTTTGACTTGGGCCTTTTCCTCCAGCGTCACTTTCAGAGAAGCAGGTTTTTCAGCTCGGTCGAGAGAGAAAGGGGGAAGTCCGGTCGACTGCCCTGGGGTCGCCTGGTCTTGACAGTAAAACCAGGTCGCCTGCCAACCACGGACCGACTTCGGGAAAATGATAGATGGAAAACAACTCTTTCCCCTCGTCTGGATCGCCAGGCCACCGCACAGCTGAATCACCTGCGTCCTTTCGTCACTCGACTTGGCCTTCTTGACCGATTGAGAACGGCAGGTAAAGATGTGCTTGAAGAGTCCCCAATGGGGGCGGCAACCCAAGAAACCCTCACACATGGAAATGAAAGCGGCAAGATATACGATGTAGTTGGGAGTGAAGTGGTGGAGCTGCGCTCCAAAGAAGTTCAGAAAGCTCCGGAAAAAAAGATGGGGCGGCAGAGAAAACCCTCGGTCGATATGGGTGGCTAGGAGCACACACTCACCGTCGCGAGGCTGAGGTTCGATCTCTCTCCCCGGGAGACGCGCAGCTTCGTGGGGAATGACTCCCCCCTCGACCATGTCATCGAGATCTTCTTGCCGGATCACCGACGGCATCCAGTCGCCCTGGATCCAGCCGCGGGGCAGAGCAGACCTTGAGGAAGATCCGCCCCGAGCAGATCTCTTCCCTTTCCCCTGTGCCGCTGCCTTCTTCGCGCGCTCCAGAGCGGATGTCTTGTCCTTCGCCATCGTCGCCGGAAAATCTCGCACGGGTCTGCGGCGCTAGGGTGAGAGCGGAGGTGGCGGAGGAGCTTGCGAAGGGAGAGAGGAAGAAGAGAGCACACTACTTGGAAACCCCGAGCCGGCTACTTATAAGAGGCCGCTCCCGAGTGGCTGACTGGTAGGCCCAGGCAATCCAGTCAAATCCCGCAGCAGACGCGCGCGCAGTACGTGGCGAAAAAGGTGGCGCGGAAATCGAGGAGCTTCCGCTTTATCACTTCCGATTACTGCGGCCGCTCCCGTCCCGCGCGCTTCCCGAAATCCGAATCCCACGACATCGGCGGGATGCAAAACAACTTGTCAAAATAGAAGACCCCGCTCGCGCCGACACTCGGTATGTCGCAAGTAAAGAAATTCACTCGACGAAAGGCCTGGAACGGATCAAGGCGACTGAAAGAGGTTGATGACGTCATCCGTGACGATTGACCCAAAACGAGGCACTCACGTAGCCCAAAGAACCAGTCGAAAGGATCTCCAACTCTTTCCCCACTCAAGCCTCGATCCATTCGGGGGCTAATGATGAAGCTATGTACCTAGGGTAGGGGCACGGACCTATCCAAAGAGCCCTACCCAAGGACATCCCTAGAAGAAGTCACCTTTCAATCGACTTGAAGGTATCCCACTCGACGGATTCAAGACACTCGACCAAGAAGCTATCACTCGACCATGAAGCCAACCACTCGACTGCCAGGAGACCTAAAGTCACTCCACAGGCAAACGGTCGGTTATTAAGTAGTCTATATGGTCATTATAGCACTTTATTAGGGGCGTTACCAGTAACGCCCAACCTTAAATGTACCTTAAACCCTGCATCACTGAGGGCAGGAGAGGGCCGGCAAACTCTATATATGCCACCCCCTCCTCAGTATGAAGGGTTCGCACCCCTGTTATTCATACACACATAATCCAATCGACCGCCTCCGGGCACCGAGACGTAGGGCTGTTACTTCCTCCGAGAAGGGCCTGAACTCGTAATCCTCGTGTGTTTACAACTTCCCAATAGCTGAGATCTAGCCTCTCCATACACACCCCCCTACATCACTGTCAGAGTTAGAACCACGACAGGTACATCACATCCCTGATTATATCTAATTCAACTCTTCAATTTCTGGCCAATAGTTAAACCTGACGGTGTTGTAAAACTGCTTGTATGTAGGGAATCTATGAGAAAATGAAACCAATTTCTACTTATTTTATAACTCCCCCAATCAATACTGAACTAACTGAATCTGATGTATCTAATCAAGTTTCCGGTGCAAACATACAAGCTCATGTTGTTCTTGAGCCTGAAGTGTCTAATGAACAGACTGCTAATGAAGGATTTGATGCAAACATTTTACATGCTCCTGGTGATGAACATATAGTGTCCAATGAGGGATCTAATGCAAGCATTTCGCAAGCTCATTGAAGGATTTAGTGTCTAATGATGATCTACTATGTTGAGAGAGACAGAGATTTGCAGGCATTGATGACAAGCAAATTATAGTGCATTTTCATAGCTTGAGGAAACGTCGAGGCCGTCTACCAGAAAGTCCCCGTATCATGACAACATAGCATAAATACTTTTCTAATCTGTTGTTTGAAACTATTGGCATACTTGTGCAGGATAGATATATTGATATGCAGTTTGCGCACTGGTTATACATGCAATTACACTTCGATATTTTCAGCCAGAGAACGAATAATTCAAGCAGGTACAGACCATGTTTGTAGTCCTTGTACACCATGTTACATTTTGTGTTTTTTGGTGCTTGCATCATTTAGTGTTTATAATCTGAACTACTTTGGATCATTAGCTGGTTTTCAAAGTGCATGTAGCTTCACATTTCTCAAGTTATGTTGATTTCCGGAGTGCAAGTGCCTTCGTATTTTTTAAGTTAAATGTTTGCCCCTGGTAACTTGAATTCGTGGATCAGCCACTGCACACAAATCATACATGAATGCCAGTACGAATTAAATGAAATGCAGGGACCTACGCTAGCTCGTTGTACAGGCTCACTGCAGCTCTACTTGCGCTTGGGATGTTCCATGTACAAGTCCATGTTACCACTTGCTTGGATGTGCAGGTCTTGTGTTCCTTCCATCCACCTCTGCATTTTTGACACGGTGAATGGTTGATCAAATAAGAGGAATCGACCTTGATGTTGTACCATAGGACATATACTTACAAGGTTATACGGGTGTGCAGGATGTGTACCAGATCCCGTAGCGCAGTCATGCTTCGCTAAAAATGGATTTGCCTGTTTCAGATGATATCTCCAAAAGAAATAAGAGTTAAAGTCAGAGTTGCATAGGCGTGTAAGCTAAGAGAGCAGTGAAAGGATATCCAAACATCGTCGAAACAGTGCACAAGGGAGTGATGTGTGGATACCTAGTTCGGGCCGGCATTTGGGCATGCTCGCCTAGCTAGAGTGTGGGTCACTTCAGATCCATTGAGGGTGATGCGCTGGCGTTGGCTGGCCGCGCACGGATGTAGATCTTGAGTGGCAGCGGAGCGCTAAGATGCGGTGGACGAGACCGCTGGTGAAGCCCCAACGGCCTCGGGGGGCGGAGGTGCAATGATGTGCTCGGTGAAGTAGCCCCGGTGAGCTGGGAGACGGCGTCGGTGAAGCGCACCTGATGCGGTGGAACTCGGTGTCTGTGAGGCACGTCGGTTGCGGCGGCCGACGTTGTCGGTGGACCACCCGGTGCGGTGGACGAGGGCGTAGATGAGGTAGCTCCGGTGCGGTAGTGAAGCGCGACCGTCGTCTTCGTCGTCGTTGTCGTTCGGCACAGAGGTGGGGAACGGTGGGGAAAGAGACGAGATGAGGGGCGATTCGAGGGTTGGCGGTGAATTAGAGATTTGAGCAATCTGGGCACGGAAGGGGACAGTGGAGAAGAGAGATTTTGCAGGGATGGGATTGGGGCCGCCAGATATTTCAATCCAAAACGTGGAAGCGCGAACTTATATTGTCGTCATGGCGCCGAAGCATAGTCCTGTTGGGGTGGTCGCGTGTGTTGGACGGACGCGTAGCACCCAGCCACCCACCCCCTCCCCCCCAAAAAAGGACAATGACAATATAAGTTCGCGCTTCCATGTTTCGGACTATGCTTCGGTGCCTTAAGGCACATGCCTTTGTGTCCATGACATGTGGGTCCAACAGGTGGCTGGCCCACATGTTAGTGACCCAAAGGCAGTTGCCTTTAAGGCACCGAAGCAGCGTCCACCCCAACACGACCCTGGTCTGCCTGGTGCGCCTACATTTGAGAATGCAAACGAATCTTCTTTCATTTCCCAACGAATCTGTATGTATTACCATGCCCGTGTTTTCCTTGCAAGAATTATTCATTCGAAACGAGATACTCCATCCATTCACTTTTGTAAGTCGTTTCAGACAACTCAAAATGAACTGTTTTGCACATTGTCTGAAATGTCTTCAAGGTCTTATAAAAGTGAACAGAGGGAGTACTATAAATTAATTAATGAGGAGTTATTTGAAAAAAAATTCGAAACGGTACCCACGCTAACGTGGATTAGAGTGTGTCTCACATAATTAGTTATTTGAATTAGAGTGTGTGTCACGTAGTTAGTTATTTGAATTAGAGTGTGTGTCACGTAGCGATCTCCAATTCTAACGTGGATTTCACATTTCACTGTATCCACGCTACAAATTCATATGTATATGATGAACCCCATGGTAGTGAGAAAACTTTTGGATGGATTCAAACATATGACCTGCAAAATAGCACAACAAACTGAGTCAATGTCAACTTTTCGAAACTTAGTATGGCACGAATTCGAAATAATTACCCGTATGCCTGGTCCTCGGTTCAAATCTTACAATGTACACCGAATTGAAACATCGATATTAAGTCTCGTACTATGTACATTAAAATGTTGTTTTTAGCCCCCCCCCCCCCCCCCCCGCACAAACACTACATACTTCCTGTATCGGTCAATCTTCCTCTCCTAACCACCTTAGGAAGCTATCGGTTTCCAACAAACGTTCATTCTTTCTCTCCATGTTTCGATCTCTAAGTCTCTCAACTACACAACCCCTTTTTCCACTTAGTTACCAAATGTATTTACCTCACACACCCGCCATTGCATCCCATGCCGAGATCTCTCTCTCTCCCCCCCCTCTCCCTCTCACCCTCTCGCGCTAAATACATGCATTGCCTATCTAGCCCCCCAACCTCTCATGCGCACGCATGAACGTTGTATATCTAGGTCACTCCCTTGAGACTGTCTCACTCTTTCTTCCGCACGGCGGGCCGCATTCGCTCAATCTCGCTCTCTTTATCTGATTCTCGTTTAACCTCATTTTCTTTCACACACAAATGATATATCTCCCTGTTCGGGCCTTGATCGACACACTCTATACTCTCTCTCGCAGATTGTCTATCTAGGTCAGTCCATCCAAGCCGCCGCCACTCTTTCGACCTCATGGTGGGCAACGCTCACTCAATCTCTCTCTCTCTCTGTATGTCTTGATTGACCTCGCTCTTTCTCGGATAAAAACGATATATCACCTTGTTTGAGCCCAATTCGACCTATTCACATTGTATACTCTCTCACGCACATCGTCTATCTAGGTCACTCTCTCCAACCCGTCTCACTCTTTCGATCGCACGGCGACCCTATGTGATCGGTTGACCTTGCTTCCTCCAACGCACAAAATATATCTACACGTCTATGACTGGATCATCTCTCAAGCTCTATCTTACAACCCTCACCCTTGCCAAAAAGCTCAATCGGACAATATCTCTCCAGAGCATATATATTTGTTCAATGAATGTCGAACCACACTCACTTTGTCTCTCTATCTATATGTCTCTCGATTGACCCCACTTTCTCACACCGTATCTTCCACGCGTTGAAGCTACTACCTCTCCATCCCTCGCAAAGCCGGAGCTATTTACATTGCGTGGGGCACTCCAACCTTGGATTAATTTGTGTAGGCATTTGTTCCGGTCGGTTTAGATTATATTTTCGTAGCATTCGGCCCACAACTACTCCAAACATCGTTGCAACCCACGCAACTCCCCTAGTTGATTTCCATCTGGCTCGGTCATCGCTCTCTCGCACGTCCTTTCTTGCCTTCAACGTCGCACCATGGTATTATTGAAAAAACTATGTTGTTCTCTTTAATTATTATAAATAAGCTACAAAACTACACATCGATAGTCCACTTGGAATGGAACAAATTTCGACCCACAAATTAAAGTGCTACAAACTACACACCGAGGGGCCCACATGTCATGAAACAAATTTGAACCCATATACAGATTAAAAAATAAAGGACGAGGATCGAACATGCGACCGGGCCTTCAAGCCGCACGTCAATAGGCAACATACATAGAATAGCAATGTTTGTTGTACCCCCTTTGTTCACATAATGTTTTTATATTACCACAGCCTAATTAATGGATAACATGTAATATTATTTTTAGTACTATTCACCTTCACTTACTGGTGGGTTCCATGTGTGCTCTCTCTCTCTCTCCTCCCCTTCTGCGTTTAGATGCACGGGCAAACAGGAAGAACTCGCGGGCGATGTTGCCCTTGACCATATTTGGACGCGTTCACAAGTCACGGCACCCGTTTCACGTACTAGCAGCACTAGTCAGTGTGTACGTGCAATGCACATTAATTTGGAACTATATTAAGTGCATGCGGATATTAACTACTAGGATATTATTTGCGTGTTGTCATGTGATTAGCACTATTTTTGGCATGAAATTAACTGCATGCTAAATGTGTTGAGCGCTCGACATTGAAGCAGTCTAGGTCGTTGGATGACAAGGAATACATGTGGCTTGATGACATTTTATAGTTAATTTGATACGGCTCTAGCAGAACATTCAATCGATCAAACCATACATTTCGTTCAGTCTGACTCCGACTTCAAATTATACGACGATCGATATAAAATAAACGGAAATGATAAACGTTCGGATTTTAAGCATGGCAATCCGAACGTTTTTCATGGCAAATTTAGATTACGCGGCGGGAAGCAGCTCCTCTGCCGTGCTCTGTGTGTCGTCGGGCCACTGACCGACGGCAACGGCGGCGTCTTGCGCCGTTGTTGGCGTACTCCTGGACATTGGCCTAGCTTCAAGGAAGGCCAAAATGTTCTGGACTTCAGAGCAAGTCAACTGGCGGGAGGAGGCGACTGGCGTTGGTGCAAGGAAGCGGTCGACAGCGACCATCCATGCCGCTGAGGGGGGCACTGGCACCCGCGCGGGGACAGGCGCTGTCAACGGCGCGGCAGAGACATTCGTGTGCACGGGCACCGGCACTGGAGCGCACGTTAGTGCATGCGCAGGCACTTGCGCTGGCAGGTGCACGGACACCGGCACGGGCGTGCGTGTTAGTGCACGCGCAGGCGCATGCGCTGGCAGGTGCACGGGGATGGGTGCTGGCGCAGTCGGGGCGACGGGAGCGGGGAAAGGCGCGGCGTCTTCCCGCAAGGCCAGTTCAGGCTCGTCCCAAAGCCCCTTATGTTCTTGAGACTCCGGCTGGGTGTCTTCCTCAGGAAACTGGAACACTAAGGGCAGACCATCGTGATGCGGCATGGCGTACGTTTAGGTCAGGCTAGTTGGAGGTAGACGACAGGAGAATCGGAGAGGAAGAGAGAGGATTGTAGCGATACTGGGTAGTGCGGGGTTGATTTTAAACTGTGGTGCCGGCGACATTAATAGTGGGAGCAGTTGGGACGATGGTGGGCGGCGGAGCCTGGTCAAAGGGCTTGCCTCCAGGTGAGCCTACACAGTGGTCTGCTCGCACGCCTCCCTGACAGCCGGCGCAACGGTCTGCTCGCACGCCTCCTGTCGACTCACACGCTTGCTCGGACGACACCTGCCGATGAGAAGAGGGGACTCGTGGCAGCACGTAAACACCCACAGTTTCAATAGTGAAAGTGTTCGCCTTAACGTGATAGGTCTTTGTTCCAAAATACCTTGGCTGTTCATTTGTGCAACTTGTCATAAGCAGCTTGTCTCAAATTGAAGAAAAAACTTACGAAGTAATATTTGTGCCATATCACGTGACCATGCTTAGTTTCAAGAATTTATGCTCACTTTTGGATTTTCTAAAATTTAAGATCCAGGATTCGAAAAAATATCATAACTTGCATCATGCAATAAATTTTTAAGCCGTACATCTGTCGTGTTGTATTTCTTAAGAAAGGATTTTGTCAAACATTTTGCTTAGTTAGACTTCAGACAAGTTATATATGCAGAGTAAAAGGATAATCCCTCTGTACCAGTGCATTGCCTGATATATTAACTCAAGTACTAGGCACGAACAAACGGGCTCAATTCTGTGCTCATCCTGGTGTAGTAGTAGTACTAGGCAATGCAGTTGATGGGTGACCTTGATGAGCAGCGACCGAGGGAATTGAACCGTGCTCAGCACGGCAGGTAACGTTGTCTAGTTACTAAAGCATCCCTCCGTTGTTCATCGGTAGTCATTATGTGTAACACCCGGATGATTAAGCAACAGTGATCACCTCGGTTACTGTGGCTAACCTCACGTTGATTCGAACCCGGTCTACAAATAAATTCAAAACAAAACCAAATATAAAAGGTTTCAAAAACTAAAACTAAAATGTTCGGGGGTTGTCTAAAATAGCAAACCTAATTATGGTGGGGTGCACAAAATTTTGTAAAATGTTTTGGCATTTTAATTAATCTAAAACAGAAAGTAAGAAAAGGGAAAAATACAAAAAAAAGAAAATAAACAAAAGAGGTGGGGGGAAGGAACCCCCACTGGCCCATCTGGGCCAGCCCTTCCCCACCTGGCCCAGCCAGCCCCCCCCCCCCCCCGAACCCCCCCACCTGGCCCCCTCACCCCTGGCCCAACTCCCCCCCCTTTGGCCGGCCCATCGGCCCAGCCGCCCCGGCCACTTACCCTCCCACCCCCCGCGGCCGAACCCTAGCCGCCCCACTCTTCCCCCCCCCACGCGCCCCACCCCTCTCCCCTGCCCTCGCCCGATCTGGATCGGGGGCGGAGACCCCCGACCGAGCCCCCTCCGTCGACCCCGACGGCCCCCGCCCTCCCCGACGCCGGTGCACGCCTCCCCGCCCGCCTCCTCGCCGGTCATCACCGCCCTCCCCCGCGCCCGCCTCATAGACCCCACGCTCCCCCCCCGTGAGCACTCCCCCCCCATCGGTCCCCTCTCTCCCCCTGGTTCCCTCCCGAACGACGCCGCGCCCAGAGCCCCGTCGCCGGCTCCGCCCCGGCTCCGGCCACCCGCGGCCACGCCGCCGTCCCACCCCCGGCCCCTCACCGCTCCCCCTGTGCGGCTCCCCTGCCGCGGCCGCCGCCCCCCTTTTCCCCGTGGTCGCCTCGGCCACGTGCACGGGCACCACCGACCGCGCGCCCGGCGTCGTGCCCGCCGGCGCCCCTCGCCCCGCCGGCGCCCTCGTACCCCGGCGGCCGCCCCGAAACCCCCGACCGAACCCCGCAGCCGCTCGGCCATCCCCCCCCCCCGTTTACGCCACTGCCGGCCCCGCCCCGTCGCCCCGAATCGCCTCGCCGACGCCGCTGGCCGCCCGGCCGGTCGCGCCGTGGCTGCGGCCTCCGGCCGCCGTCTTGGGCCTCGGCCGCCCCGGCCCCCGTTGGCCTCGGGCGCGGGCGCGGGCGCCGTGTCCTCCTGGGGTGCGCCCGAACGGGCATCGCCCCGCGCGCCCGCTGGCCCGTTTGCCCCTCGGGGCCAATGACATGGGGGCCCCACCCCCAGAACGCAAAAAAAAAGAAAATAAAATAAAATAATAAAAATAAAATAAATAAATAATAATTTAAAAAAATATAAATAAATAATAAATAAATAAATAATAAATAATAAATTAAATAAAAACAATAAATATAATTAATAAAAATAAAATGAAAATGAATTAAAACTAATTAACTAATTAATTAATTAATTAAATAAGTAAGTAATTAATTAGTCTAACTAATTCTGATTAATTAACCCTAATCACTAATTAACCTAATTAACTAATGTTAATTAACTCTGATTAGGTTAATTAGATATTAGAGAATGACATGCGGGACCCACCTGTCAGGGTTGACTCGGTCAACCCTGTTGACTGATGAGGTCAGCATGACATCATGCTGATGTCATAAAAGCATTTTCGAAATTAATTAAATAATTAATTAAATTCCTGAAATTAATAAAATCTTTTAAAAATCATATCTTTTAATCCGTAATCCGGATTAAAATATTTTCAACATGAAAGTTGCTCAGAACGACGAGACGATTCCGGATACGCAGTCCGTTCGTCCACCACACCCCCCTAACCTATCGAACCCGCAACTTTCCCCCTCCGGCTCCTCTGCCCGAAAACGCGAAACACCGGGAATACTTCCCGGATGTTTCCCCCCTTAACCGGTACCACCTCATACCACGTTAGGGCACGCCTAGCATCGCTTCTTGACATGTCATGCATCGATATGCATCTGTTTACTTGGTATTCATTGTTTCTTCCCCCTCTTCTCTCCGGTAGACTACGAGACCGACGCTGCTGCTGCCCAGTTCGACTACGGAGTTGACGACCCCTCTCTCTTGCCAGAGCAACCAGGCAAGCCCCCCCCTTGATCACCAGATATCGCCTATTCTACTCTATACTGCTTGCATTAGAGTAGTGTAGCATGTTACTGCTTTCATTAATCCTATTCTGATGCATAGCCTGACATTGTCGCTACATCTGTTGATACCTTACCTGCAATCCTAAATGCTTAGTATAGGATGCTAGTTTATCATCATTGGCCATACATTCTTGTCAGTCTGCCTTGCTATACTATCGGGCCGTGATCACCTGGGAGGTGATCACGGGTATATACTATACATACATACATACTATACAGATGGGGACTAAAGTCGGGTCAGCTCGAAGAGTACCCGCGAGTGATTCACGGATTGGGGGCTGAAAGGACCTTTGTCCCGACGGCCCTCTGTGTGGATCTTTTGTGGCGGAGCGACAGGGCAGGTTGAGACCACCTAGGAGACAGGTGGGCCTGGCCCTGTTCGGCGTTCGCGGATACTTAACACGCTTAACGAGATCTTGGTATTTGATCTGAGTCTGGCTACGAGCCTATACGCACTAACCATCTACGTGGGAGTAGTTATGGGTATCCCGACGTCGTGGTATCAGCCGAAGCACTTCAGACGTCAGCGACGGAGCGGCGCGCGCCGGATTGGACTGGAACGCCTACTAGGCTAGGTCTGCTTTCGGCCGCCCTCGCAACGTGCAGGTGTGCTATGGGCGATGGGCCCAGACCCCTGTGCGCTTAGGTTTAGACCGGCGTGCTGGCCTCTCTGTTTTGCCTAGGTGGGGCTGCGACGTGTTGATCTTCCGAGGCCGGGCATGACCCAGGAAAGTGTGTCCGGCCAAATGGGATCGAGCGTGTTGGGCTATGTGGTGCACCCCTGCAGGGAAGTTTAATCTATTCGAATAGCCGTGATCTTCGGTAACAGGACGACTTGGAGTTGTACCTTGACCTTATGACAACTAGAACCGGATACTTAATAAAACACACCCTTCCAAGTGCCAGATACAACCGGTGGTCGCTCTACCTCAGGGATATGAGGAGGGGATCGCCGGGTAGGATTATGCTATGAGATGTTACTTGGAGATGCTACTTGGAGGACGTCGACCTACCCTCTTCTGCCTGTTGCAAGACGAAGGTGACCAGAAGCGTAGTCTTCGACAGGATTAGTTATCCCCCTCTTATTCTGGCATTCTGCAGTTCAGTCCACTGATATGGCCTCCTTACACATATACCCATGCATATGTAGTGTAGTTCCTTGCTTGCGAGTACTTTGGATGAGTACTCACGGTTGCTTTCTCCCCCCTTTTCCCCTTTCCTTTCTTTCTGGTTGTCGCAACCAGATGCTGGAGTCCAGGAGCCAGACGCCACCGTCGACGACGACCCCTACTACACAGGAGGTGCCTACTACTACGTGCTGCCCGCTGACGACGACCTGGAGTAGTTAGGAGGATCCCAGGCAGGAGGCCTGCGCCTCTTTCGATCTGTATCCCAGTTTGTGCTAGCCTTCTTAAGGCAAACTTGTTTAACTTATGTCTGTACTCAGATATTGTTGCTTCCGCTGACTCGTCTATGATCGAGCATTTGTATTCGAGCCCTCGAGGCCCCTGGCTTGTATTATGATGCTTGTATGACTTATTTTATTTGTAGAGTTGTGTTGTGATATCTTCCCGTGAGTCCCTGATCTTGATCGTACACATTTGCGTGCATGATTAGTGTACGATTGAATCGGGGGCGTCACAAGTTGGTATCAGAGCCGACTGCCTGTAGGAATCCCCCTTCCACACTCCTTGGCCGAAGTCGAGTCTAGACATTACAAAAACTTCTACTAACTTGGCTGTGTGCCTTACGGGCCCACGTCGCCATCGGGTGGTACTAGGATCTTTTACTCCTCGACCTTTACTCTGGGACTCTGAACTCTTTTCTACTCGGGTTAAACGAATTTACTAACTCTAACATTAGGATCCCGTTACCATGTTCACCCCGAAGTTGGATAAGCCATAGTTATTTTGTAGGATAGCATTTGGAATAGTGCCCGTATTGTCATTTGACTCCATTGAAACATCTTTGTTTTCAGATGGAACCCGCGAGGCAGGTCGTGCGCCACACTGCGGCCATTGGTGCCTCAGGATCACCTGCTGTGCTAGCTGATATGATGACCTATCTGGGTTATCGCTGGCACCCTGAGTACACCGTCTACGAGGAGTACCAGGACTTTAACCAGGAGCAGTACCGTGCCATCGTCCACCTCTACTCTCGGGAGTATGAGTCCACTACCGTGCTGCACACCGCTCATGGTGTTGGAGTGACCATCGAGATGGCAGTTCACGATGCGGCTCATGCTGCTCTGACACGTCTTCGTGGAGAGTATCAGGCATTGGACACTTCCCCTTTCAGGCACATTCCTATCGCATCTGACGTTGGTGCGGAGGGATACTACACTGCCGCCTACTCCACCGTCACCCGAGAGCCGTTCCACCATCAGCGCCTGGTTCTGCATGCTGATGGGCTGGACCGAGCTAACAGAGCTCTTCGCCACGAGTTGTACACCACTCGTCAGCACCTTTACAGGGCTCTGACGCGGTTGCACCCCTTTGTCCGGTCTGGACAGCTGCCGCGTTCTGCGATCTACCCAGCCAGGACCGTGATGCCCCACGGTGTCGGATGGCCAGAGGTGGGAGGCTACTCTCCCGCACTTGGTCCTCTTCTGCCACCTGAGCGTCGGGTTCTACACCAGAGTATCCGCGGCCCCCAGGCCACTGACGTGGAGGACTATCCGTTGCCTCACTACCAGCTGTCAGGTTACAGCTACCTTCACAGTACCTCCTGGGACTGATGTAGTCTTGTTCATTAGTCTTAGATGCACTCGCGAGCCTGCGTGCCGCCTATGATGACTTAGTCTATGTACTGAACTCTGTGTACTGAACTCTATGTCCGACCCCTTTTGTAAGTTATGCCGACTATCTATGTGGTATCTGTCGTGCTCCTTTCATTATGCATGTTTCATCATGAATGACTCTTGTCTATGCAAATTTCTCAATACTGAACTACCCCTGTTATATATTAGCAGGATGGTTAGACCAGCTGGTCGTGGTCGTGGTGGCAACTTCCCACCACCGCCTGAGTACATGGCTGGTATGATCCAACAGCTTGAGATGAATCGCCAGTTCATGGAAAACATGATGGCTCAGTTTCCTCGCCCCAATATGAACCAGCATCCAAACACAACAACTCTGCAGGATTTCATACGCCTCAACCCAAGTGTGTACCGCAGCTCAACCCAGCCGCTGGATGCTGATGACTGGCTCCGTGACATCACCTATGAAATGGAGTCTGCTGATGTAGCCCCTGCCAGCTATGTCACTTTTGCTTCCTTCTTCCTGAAGGGACCCGCAGCTCAATGGTGGGACAGCCATAGGCGTACTCTGCCAGTTGGGACAATCATCTCCTGGCCAGACTTTCAGGCTGCCTTCCGTGCCCGCTTCATTCCTCAGGGAATCATGGACAGGAAGAAGCGTGAGTTTCGCAACCTCACCCAAGGCAACAAGACTGTTGAAGCTTATCAGCGGGAGTTTCTGGACTTATCCCGCTATGCTGAAGAAGACATTGCAACTGATGCTCGCAGACAGGAGAAGTTCCGTGAAGGCCTTCAAGCTGACATCAAGCTCACACTTCTAGTGCATGACTTTGCCGATTTCGCCACCTTGGTGAACAAGGCCATCAATGTCGAGACTGGTCTGCAAGAACACCAGAGCTCTCAAAGGCGCAACCGTGACACGGGCTCATCCTCGGGCCCGCCCTCGCAGAAGCGTAAGATATGGATCCCGAACAGCATGTACCGTCCAACTGCACCTGCCCCAAGGCAGTCTTATGCTGCACCTCGTCTGCCGGCTGCTCCAACTAGGCAGCCGAGGCTTCCAGCTCCACCACCCCAAGCTCCTGTTCCTACCCCCGAGAATGGGTTGTGCTTCAGGTGCGGACAACCAGGACACCGTGCTAGGGAATGCAACCAGAGACAGAATCAACTGGCCCTTCCAGCAACTGGCCGTGGGAACAACCAGGCCCGCAACAACAATGCCAAGTCTTATGGCCGTGTTCATGCCAACCACATTGATCTGAATGAAGCTCAAGACCAGCCTGCTACTGTGATGGGTACACTCCTCGTAAATTCAGTACCAGCATCTGTTTTATTCGATACAGGTGCATCGCATTCATTCATGTCAGAAGATTTTGCATTCATGCATGGCATTAAAAGTGAAGACATGAACGCTTCTCTATTAGTGCACACCCCTGCGGGCCAATGTCGAACCTCCATGATTTGCAACGACGTCCCTGTAGAAATTGAAGGACTGGAATTCCTTGTCTCTCCCATCGTACTGAAGTCCTGTAGCATTGATCTCATTCTGGGAATGGATTGGTTAAAGGCGCATACTGCTTCTATCGTTTGCGCCACCAAGACCGTCCATCTGCTACACCCTTCTGATGAAATAATTAGCTACGATGCTCATCTGGTTCGGAATGCCGAGGCCAGACTTTATGCCTTAAACGCATTGAACGCTGCACCACTTGAGGGCATTGAAAACATTCCCGTCGTGCGTGAATTCCTAGACGTCTTTCCTGAAGAACTCCCAGGGATTCCCCCTGCTAGAGCTGTCGAATTCGTCATCGACTTGAAACCAGGCACCACTCCTATAGCCAAGCGACCCTACAAGATGCCGCCGCATGAACTCCTTGAGCTTAAGGAGGAAATCGATAATTCTCTTCGAAGTGGTTTCATTCGCCCAAGTTGCTCTCCTTGGGGAGCACCTTCTCTCTTTGTCAAGAAGAAAGATGGGACAAACCGATTGGTCCAAGACTACCGTCCTATAAATCAAGCTACCATTCAGAATAAGTATCCTCTTCCTCGGATCAATGATCTGTATGATCAATTGGCTGGATCATCAGTGTTCTCTAAACTCGACTTGAGGTTGGGTTACCACCAGATCCGTGTTCGTGAGGAAGATATCCCCAAGACCGCCTTTGTGACTCGTTATGGTTCATACGAGTACACCGTCATGTCTTTCGGCTTAACCAATGCTCCAGCCACCTTCTCTCGCCTGATGAACTATATATTCATGGATTACCTCGACAAGTTCGTCGTGGTTTATCTGGATGATATTCTGGTATTTTCCAAGAACGAAGAGGAACATGCTGAACATCTTCGCCTCGTGCTGGAAAAGCTACGAGAGCATCAACTTTATGCCAAGTTCTCCAAATGTGAATTCTGGCTTCCCGAAGTAACCTATCTTGGGCATGTCATCTCTAAGGATGGTATTGCCGTCAACCCTGAACGAGTTCAGGCTATTCTCGATTGGACTCCTCCGAAGAACGTTAAGCAAGTCAGAAGTTTTCTCGGTCTCGCCAGCTACTGCCGTCGATTCGTCGAGAACTTCTCCAAGATTGCCAGGCCTCTGACTAACCTATTGCATAAGGGCGTCAAGTTCCAATGGACAGATAAATGTCAGGAAAGTTTCCAGGCACTCAAGGACAAGTTGACTTCTGCCCCAGTACTAGCTCCTCCTGATACTAAGAAGGACTTCGTCATTTACTGCGACGCTTCCCGTCAAGGACTAGGCTGTGTCCTAATGCAAGAGCGCAAAGTGGTTGCTTATGCCTCTCGGCAATTGCGCCCTCACGAGGAGAACTACCCAGTTCACGACCTCGAACTTGCTGCTGTCATTCATGCACTAAAACAGTGGCGACATTACCTACTCGGTAATCGTTGCGAGATCTTCACTGACCACCAAAGTCTGAAGTATATATTTACTCAGCCAGACCTGAACCTCCGTCAGCAGAGATGGATGGAGACTGTTGCAGACTTTGATTTGGGTATTTCCTATACCCCAGGCAAGGCTAATGTAATGGCTGATGCCTTGAGCCGCAAGTCTTACTGCAACCACCTCCAGGTTCACAAAGTTCAGCCTTCACTTGTTGAAGAATTCAGAAAGCTAAACCTCCATATTGTTCCTCCGGGTGCACTCGCTCCCCCTCCCCCGGAGTTCCGCAAGATGAATCTCCGTGTTGTTTCCCAGGGTTCCCTCTATACCCTGGCTGTTGAACCCGATCTCGTGGGCACCATAAAGACAATGCAGGGATTTGACTCTGAAGTCTACAAGATTAAGCAAGACCTCAAAGAAGGGAGTCCCTCATCCTTCACTATTGCTGATGATGGCGCCTTGTACTTCAAAGGCCGCCTAGTGGTGCCGTGTAAGGAGGAAAACCTGAATATGACCCAGGAGGTTATGAAAGAAGCTCATGATACGCCTCTATGTATTCATCCTGGTAGTACAAAGATGTACCAAGACATCCGCCAGAGATTCTGGTGGTCTAATATGAAGCAAGACATTGCTCGTTATGTTGCTGAATGTGACGTTTGCCGTCGTATCAAAGCAGAACATCAAAGGCCTGCTGGAACTCTACAACCTATATCTATTCCTGAATGGAAATGGGACCATGTTGAAATGGACTTCGTCACTGGATTCCCCAAATCGCAGAAAGGCAATGATGCTATTCTTGTCGTCATTGACCGACTTTCTAAGGTTGCACATTTTCTGGCGGTCAAAGAAACGATCACTGCTAGTCAGCTTGCAACTCTCTACATGACCAGAATTGTTTCGCTTCACGGTATTCCACTGGTTATCAGTTCAGACCGTGGCAGTTTATTCACTTCAAGATTCTGGGCAAGTTTCCAAGAAGCTATGGGCACTCATCTGTCTTTCAGCACTGCTTTTCATCCTCAGTCACAAGGGCAAGTTGAACGTGTCAACCAAGTTCTCGAAGACATGCTTCGAGCTTGTGTTATTTCCTTCGGCAAGAAATGGGAGGAATCTCTTCCGTATGCTGAGTTCTCTTATAATAATAGCTATCAAGCTAGTCTGAAGATGGCCCCCTTCGAAGTGTTATATGGACGAAAGTGTCGAACCCCTCTGAACTGGTCAGAAACTGGGGAACGTCCACTCTTCGGTCCGGATATTATCCAACATGCCGAAGAACAAGTCCGCATTATTCGCGAGAATCTCAAGACTGCTCAGTCACGTCAGAAGAGTCAGTATGACCGTCATCATAAAGACATGGTCTATCAACCTGGCGAAAAGGCCTATCTTCGCGTTACACCAATGAAGGGTGCTCACCGCTTCGGGATCAAGGGCAAGCTAGCTCCTCGCTATATTGGCCCATTCACTATTCTGGAAAGGCGTGGAAAAGTGGCATATCAACTGGAGCTTCCGTCGAACCTTTCTCAGGTTCACGATGTGTTCCATGTGTCACAACTCCGCCGTTGCTTCAAGGACCCAATCCGAGCTGTGGATCATGAAGTGCTCGAATTGCAACAGGACCTCTCCTATAAAGAGCAACCGGTCCGCATTCTCGACCAAGCTGAACGCCGCACACGCCAGAAGGCGATCAAGTTCCTCAAGGTCCAGTGGTCGAATCACTCTGAAGACGAAGCCACCTGGGAACGCGAGGATCGTCTGCGTGATGAATACCCCGCACTGTTTCCTTCTACCTCCTAAATCTCGGGACGAGATTTCTTGTAGTGGAGGAGATTTGTAACACCCGGATGATTAAGCAACAGTGATCACCTCGGTTACTGTGGCTAACCTCACGTTGATTCGAACCCGGTCTACAAATAAATTCAAAACAAAACCAAATATAAAAGGTTTCAAAAACTAAAACTAAAATGTTCGGGGGTTGTCTAAAATAGCAAACCTAATTATGGTGGGGTGCACAAAATTTTGTAAAATGTTTTGGCATTTTAATTAATCTAAAACAGAAAGTAAGAAAAGGGAAAAATACAAAAAAAAGAAAATAAAACAAAGAGGTGGGGGGAAGGAACCCCCACTGGCCCATCTGGGCCAGCCCTTCCCCACCTGGCCCAGCCAGCCCCCCCCCCCCGAACCCCCCCACCTGGCCCCCTCACCCCTGGCCCAACTCCCCCCCCCTTTGGCCGGCCCATCGGCCCAGCCGCCCCGGCCACTTACCCTCCCACCCCCCGCGGCCGAACCCTAGCCGCCCCACTCTTCCCCCCCCCCACGCGCCCCACCCCTCTCCCCTGCCCTCGCCCGATCTGGATCGGGGGCGGAGACCCCCGACCGAGCCCCCTCCGTCGACCCCGACGGCCCCCGCCCTCCCCGACGCCGGTGCACGCCTCCCCGCCCGCCTCCTCGCCGGTCATCACCGCCCTCCCCCGCGCCCGCCTCATAGACCCCACGCTCCCCCCCCGTGAGCACTCCCCCCCCCATCGGTCCCCTCTCTCCCCCTGGTTCCCTCCCGAACGACGCCGCGCCCAGAGCCCCGTCGCCGGCTCCGCCCCGGCTCCGGCCACCCGCGGCCACGCCGCCGTCCCACCCCCGGCCCCTCACCGCTCCCCCTGTGCGGCTCCCCTGCCGCGGCCGCCGCCCCCCTTTTCCCCGTGGTCGCCTCGGCCACGTGCACGGGCACCACCGACCGCGCGCCCGGCGTCGTGCCCGCCGGCGCCCCTCGCCCCGCCGGCGCCCTCGTACCCCGGCGGCCGCCCCGAAACCCCCGACCGAACCCCGCAGCCGCTCGGCCATCCCCCCCCCCGTTTACGCCACTGCCGGCCCCGCCCCGTCGCCCCGAATCGCCTCGCCGACGCCGCTGGCCGCCCGGCCGGTCGCGCCGTGGCTGCGGCCTCCGGCCGCCGTCTTGGGCCTCGGCCGCCCCGGCCCCCGTTGGCCTCGGGCGCGGGCGCGGGCGCCGTGTCCTCCTGGGGTGCGCCCGAACGGGCATCGCCCCGCGCGCCCGCTGGCCCGTTTGCCCCTCGGGGCCAATGACATGGGGGCCCCACCCCCAGAACGCAAAAAAAAAGAAAATAAAATAAAATAATAAAAATAAAATAAATAAATAATAATTTAAAAAAATATAATAAATAATAATAAATAAATAAATAATAAATAATAAATTAAATAAAAACAATAAATATAATTAATAAAAATAAAATGAAAATGAATTAAAACTAATTAACTAATTAATTAATTAATTAAATAAGTAAGTAATTAATTAGTCTAACTAATTCTGATTAATTAACCCTAATCACTAATTAACCTAATTAACTAATGTTAATTAACTCTGATTAGGTTAATTAGATATTAGAGAATGACATGCGGGACCCACCTGTCAGGGTTGACTCGGTCAACCCTGTTGACTGATGAGGTCAGCATGACATCATGCTGATGTCATAAAAGCATTTTCGAAATTAATTAAATAATTAATTAAATTCCTGAAATTAATAAAATCTTTTAAAAATCATATCTTTTAATCCGTAATCCGGATTAAAATATTTTCAACATGAAAGTTGCTCAGAACGACGAGACGATTCCGGATACGCAGTCCGTTCGTCCACCACACCCCCCTAACCTATCGAACCCGCAACTTTCCCCCTCCGGCTCCTCTGCCCGAAAACGCGAAACACCGGGAATACTTCCCGGATGTTTCCCCCCTTAACCGGTACCACCTCATACCACGTTAGGGCACGCCTAGCATCGCTTCTTGACATGTCATGCATCGATATGCATCTGTTTACTTGGTATTCATTGTTTCTTCCCCCTCTTCTCTCCGGTAGACTACGAGACCGACGCTGCTGCTGCCCAGTTCGACTACGGAGTTGACGACCCCTCTCTCTTGCCAGAGCAACCAGGCAAGCCCCCCCCTTGATCACCAGATATCGCCTATTCTACTCTATACTGCTTGCATTAGAGTAGTGTAGCATGTTACTGCTTTCATTAATCCTATTCTGATGCATAGCCTGACATTGTCGCTACATCTGTTGATACCTTACCTGCAATCCTAAATGCTTAGTATAGGATGCTAGTTTATCATCATTGGCCATACATTCTTGTCAGTCTGCCTTGCTATACTATCGGGCCGTGATCACCTGGGAGGTGATCACGGGTATATACTATACATACATACATACTATACAGATGGGGACTAAAGTCGGGTCAGCTCGAAGAGTACCCGCGAGTGATTCACGGATTGGGGGCTGAAAGGACCTTTGTCCCGACGGCCCTCTGTGTGGATCTTTTGTGGCGGAGCGACAGGGCAGGTTGAGACCACCTAGGAGACAGGTGGGCCTGGCCCTGTTCGGCGTTCGCGGATACTTAACACGCTTAACGAGATCTTGGTATTTGATCTGAGTCTGGCTACGAGCCTATACGCACTAACCATCTACGTGGGAGTAGTTATGGGTATCCCGACGTCGTGGTATCAGCCGAAGCACTTCAGACGTCAGCGACGGAGCGGCGCGCGCCGGATTGGACTGGAACGCCTACTAGGCTAGGTCTGCTTCCGGCCGCCCTCGCAACGTGCAGGTGTGCTATGGGCGATGGGCCCAGACCCCTGTGCGCTTAGGTTTAGACCGGCGTGCTGGCCTCTCTGTTTTGCCTAGGTGGGGCTGCGACGTGTTGATCTTCCGAGGCCGGGCATGACCCAGGAAAGTGTGTCCGGCCAAATGGGATCGAGCGTGTTGGGCTATGTGGTGCACCCCTGCAGGGAAGTTTAATCTATTCGAATAGCCGTGATCTTCGGTAACAGGACGACTTGGAGTTGTACCTTGACCTTATGACAACTAGAACCGGATACTTAATAAAACACACCCTTCCAAGTGCCAGATACAACCGGTGGTCGCTCTACCTCAGGGATATGAGGAGGGGATCGCCGGGTAGGATTATGCTATGAGATGTTACTTGGAGATGCTACTTGGAGGACGTCGACCTACCCTCTTCTGCCTGTTGCAAGACGAAGGTGACCAGAAGCGTAGTCTTCGACAGGATTAGTTATCCCCCTCTTATTCTGGCATTCTGCAGTTCAGTCCACTGATATGGCCTCCTTACACATATACCCATGCATATGTAGTGTAGTTCCTTGCTTGCGAGTACTTTGGATGAGTACTCACGGTTGCTTTCTCCCCCCTTTTCCCCCTTTCCTTTCTTTCTGGTTGTCGCAACCAGATGCTGGAGTCCAGGAGCCAGACGCCACCGTCGACGACGACCCCTACTACACAGGAGGTGCCTACTACTACGTGCTGCCCGCTGACGACGACCTGGAGTAGTTAGGAGGATCCCAGGCAGGAGGCATGCGCCTCTTTCGATCTGTATCCCAGTTTGTGCTAGCCTTCTTAAGGCAAACTTGTTAAACTTATGTCTGTACTCAGATATTGTTGCTTCCGCTGACTCGTCTATGATCGAGCATTTGTATTCGAGCCCTCGAGGCCCCTGGCTTGTATTATGATGCTTGTATGACTTATTTTATTTGTAGAGTTGTGTTGTGATATCTTCCCGTGAGTCCCTGATCTTGATCGTACACATTTGCGTGCATGATTAGTGTACGATTGAATCGGGGGCGTCACATTATGGACCGGGGACATGAGGGAATTTCCTAGGGCTGGAATTCTGACCGCCAGATATTTTGACTTGAAACGCTGAGGCTCGACTGGTTGGGGTTGCCTAATGTGCGTACCACGCATGCCACCGAAGGACACAAGCCCCGTTTTTTTAGGATCAACATGAGCCAAGGTCTGGCTGGTACGCCGTTGGGTCCTACCATTCGAGAATACGAAAGGAACCTTTTAAATTGCCGAACGAATCTATGTGTATTACAATACCCGTATTTTCCTTGCAAATACTAATCTCAACGTGGTAATTGATTTAAGACGAGTTGTTGAATTAGAGTGAGTTTGTGATATAGTGATCTCAACGTGGATTTCACATTTCATGGTATCCCTAGTAGGTTTTCCAATGCAAATTCAAATTTAAAAGATGAACAATATGGAGGTGAGAAAACTTTGTATGTATCAAGCATATGACCACACACACACACACACACAGAGACACACACGCACGAACACA
This sequence comes from Triticum aestivum, assembly GCF_018294505.1. NCBI lineage: Eukaryota > Viridiplantae > Streptophyta > Magnoliopsida > Poales > Poaceae > Triticum > Triticum aestivum. Next base: position 280,901,857 of record NC_057794.1, on the reverse strand, counting down.
ACAACAATGAAGGAAATATGCCCTAGAGGCAATAATAAAGTTATTATTTATTTCCTTATAATCATGATAAATGTTTATTATTCATGCTAGAATTGTATTTACCGGAAACATAATACATGTGTGAATACATAGACAAACATAGTGTCACTAGTATGCCTCTACTTGACTAGCTCGTTAATCAAAGATGGTTATGTTTCCTAACCATGAACAAAGAGTTGTTATTTGATTAACGAGGTCACATCATTAGTAGAATGATCTGATTGACATGACCCATTCCATTAGCTTAGCACCCGATCGTTTAGTATGTTGCTATTGCTTTCTTCATGACTTATACATGTTCCTATGACTATGAGATTATGCAACTCCCGTTTACCGGAGGAACACTTTGGGTACTACCAAACGTCACAACGTAACTGGGTGATTATAAAGGAGTACTACAGGTGTCTCCAATGGTCGATGTTGGGTTGGCGTATTTCGAGATTAGGATTTGTCACTCCGATTGTCGGAGAGGTATCTCTGGGCCCTCTCGGTAATACACATCACATAAGCCTTGCAAGCATTACAACTAATATGTTAGTTGTGAGATGATGTATTACGGAACGAGTAAAGAGACTTGCCGGTAACGAGATTGAACTAGGTATTGGATACCGACGATCGAATCTCGGGCAAGTAACATACCGATGACAAAGGGAACAACGTATGTTGTTATGCGGTCTGACCGATAAAGATCTTCATAGAATATGTAGGAGCCAATATGGGCATCCAGGTCCCGCTATTGGTTATTGACCAGAGACATGTCTCGGTCATGTCTACATTGTTCTCGAACCCGTAGGGTCCGCACGCTTAAGGTTACGATGACAGTTATATTATGAGTTTATGCATTTTGATGTACCGAAGGTTGTTTGGAGTCCCGGATGTGATCACGGACATGACGAGGAGTCTCGAAATGGTCGAGACATAAAGATTGATATATTGGAAGCCTATGTTTGGACATCGGAAGTGTTCCGGGTGAAATCGGGATTTTACCGGGTTACCGGGAGGTTACCGGAACCCCCCGGGAACCACATGGGCCTTCATGGGCCTTAGTGGAAAGGAGAAAGGGGCAGCCCAAGGGGGCTGCGCGCCTCCCCCCTTCCCCTAGTCCTATTAGGACTAGGAGAGGTGGCCGGCCACCCCTCTCCCTCTTTCCCCCTTGGGAATCCTAGTTGGAATAGGATTGGAGGGGAGTCCTACTCCCGGTAGGAGTAGGACTCCTCCTGCGCCTCCTCCTCCTGGCCGGCGCACCCTCCCCCCTTGGCTCCTTTATATACTGAGGCAGGGGCACCTCTAAACACACAAGTTGACACAAGTTGATCCACGTGATCGATTCCTTAGCCGTGTGCGGTGCCCCCTGCCACCATATTCCTCGATAATACTGTAGCGGAGTTTAGGCGAAGCCCTGCTGCTGTAGTTCATCAAGATCGTCACCACGCCGTCGTGCTGACGAAACTCTTCCCCGACACTTTGCTGGATCGGAGTCCGGGGATCGTCATCGAGCTGAACGTGTGCTCGAACTCGGAGGTGCCGTAGTTTCGGTGCTTGATCGGTTGGATCGTGAAGACGTACGACTACTTCCTCTATGTTGTGTCATCGCTTCCGCAGTCGGTCTGCGTTGGGTACGTAGACAACACTCTCCCCTCGTTGCTATGCATCACATGATCCTGTGTGCGCGTAGGAAATTTTTTGAAATTACTACGAAACCTAACAAGAACATCCTAAAATACCTGAAAAGGACTAAGGATATGTTTCTCGTATATGGAGGTGACAAAGAGCTCACCGTAAAAGGTTACGTTGATGCAAGCTTTGACACTGATCCGGACGATTCTAAATCGCAAACCGGATACGTGTTTACATTAAACGGTGGAGCTGTCAGTTGGTGCAGTTCTAAACAAAGCGTTGTAGCGGGATCTACATGTGAAGCGGAATACATAGCTGCTTCGGAAGCAGCAAATGAAGGAGTCTGGATGAAGGAGTTCATATCCGATCTAGGTGTCATACCTAGTGCATCGGGTCCAATGAAAATCTTTTGTGACAATACTGGTGCAATTGCCTTGGCAAAGGAATCCAGATTTCACAAAAGGACCAAACACATCAAGAGACGCTTCAACTCCATCCGGGATCTAGTCCAGGTGGGAGACATAGAGATTTGCAAGATACATATGGATCTGAATGTTGCAGACCCGTTGACTAAGCCTCTTCCACGAGCAAAACATGATCAGCACCAAAGCTCCATGGGTGTTAGATTCATTACAGTGTAATCTAGATTATTGACTCTAGTGCAAGTGGGAGACTGAAGGAAATATGCCCTAGAGGCAATAATAAAGTTATTATTTATTTCCTTATAATCATGATAAATGTTTATTATTCATGCTAGAATTGTATTTTCCGAAAACATAATACATGTGTGAATACATAGACAAACAGAGTGTCACTAGTATGCCTCTACTTGACTAGCTCGTTAATCAAAGATGGTTATGTTTCCTAACCATGAACAATGAGTTGTTATTTGATTAACGAGGTCACATCATTAGTAGAATGATCTGATTGACATGACCCATTCCATTAGCTTAGCACCTGATCGTTTAGTATGTTGCTATTGCTTTCTTCATGACTTATACATGTTCCTATGACTATGAGATTATGCAACTCCCGTTTACCGGAGGAACACTTTGGGTACTACCAAACGTCACAATGTAAATGGGTGGTTATAAAGGAGTACTACAGGTGTCTCCAATGGTCGATGTTGGGTTGGCGTATTTCGAGATTAGGATTTGTCACTCCGATTGTCGGAGAGGTATCTCTGGGCCCTCTCGGTAATACACATCACATAAGCCTTGCAAGCATTACAACTAATATGTTAGTTGTGAGATGATGTATTACGGAACGAGTAAAGAGACTTGTCGGTAACGAGATTGAACTAGGTATTGGATACCGACGATCGAATCTCGGGCAAGTAACATACCGATGACAAAGGGAACAACGTATGTTGTTATGCGGTCTGACCGATAAAGATCTTCGTAGAATATGTAGGAGCCAATATGGGCATCCAGGTCCCGCTATTGGTTATTGACCAGAGACATGTCTCGGTCATGTCTACATTGTTCTCGAACCCGTAGGGTCCGCACGCTTAAGGTTACGATGACAGTTATATTATGAGTTTATGCATTTTGATGTACCGAAGGTTGTTCGGAGTCCCGGATGTGATCACGGACATGACGAGGAGTCTCGAAATGGTCGAGACATAAATATTGATATATTGGAAGCCTATGTTTGGACATCGGAAGTGTTCCGGGTGAAATCGGGATTTTACCGGGTTACCGGGAGGTTACCGGAACCCCCCGGGAACCACATGGGCCTTCATGGGCCTTAGTGGAAAGGAGAAAGGGGCAGCCCAAGGGGGCTGCGCGCCTCCCCCCTTCCCCTAGTCCTATTAGGACTAGGAGAGGTGGCCGGCCACCCCTCTCCCTCTTCCCCCCTTGGGAATCCTAGTTGGAATAGGATTGGAGGGGAGTCCTACTCCCGGTAGGAGTAGGACTCCTCCTGCGCCTCCTCCTCCTGGCCGGCGCACCCTCCCCCCTTGGCTCCTTTATATACTGAGGCAGGGGCACCTCTAAACACACAAGTTGACACAAGTTGATCCACGTGATCGATTCCTTAGCCGTGTGCGGTGCCCCCTGCCACCATATTCCTCGATAATACTGTAGCGGAGTTTAGGCGAAGCCCTGCTGCTGTAGTTCATCAAGATCGTCACCACGCCGTCGTGCTGACGAAACTCTTCCCCGACACTTTGCTGGATCGGAGTCCGGGGATCGTCATCGAGCTGAACGTGTGCTCGAACTCGGAGGTGCCGTAGTTTCGGTGCTTGATCGGTTGGATCGTGAAGACGTACGACTACTTCCTCTATGTTGTGTCATCGCTTCCGCAGTCGGTCTGCGTTGGGTACGTAGACAACACTCTCCCCTCGTTGCTATGCATCACATGATCCTGTGTGCGCGTAGGAAATTTTTTGAAATTACTACGAAACCCAACAGTGGCATCCGAGCCTAGGTTAATGATGTTGATGTTATATGCACGAGTAGAACACAAGTGAGTTGTGGACGATACAAGTCATACTGCCTACCAGCATGTCATATTTTGGTTCGGCGGTATTGTTGGACGAGACGACCCGGACCAACCTTACCCGTACGCTTACGCGAGACCGGTTCCCTCGACGTGCTTTGCACAGAGATGGCTTGCGGGCGACTGCCTCTCCAACTTTAGTTGAACCAAGTATGGCTACGCCCGGTCCTTGCGAAGGTTAAAACGGAGTCTATTTGACAAACTATCGTTGTGGTTTTGATGCGTAGGTGAGATTGGTTCTTACTTAAGCCCGTAGCAGCCACGTAAAACATGCAACAACAAAGTAGAGGACGTCTAACTTGTTTTTGCAGGGCATGTTGTGATGTGATATGGTCAAAGCATGATGCTGAATTTTATTGTATGAGATGATCATGTTTTGTAACCGAGTTATCGGCAACTGGCAGGAGCCATATGGTTGTCGCTTTATTGTATGCAATGCAATCGCGATGTAATGCTTTACTGTATTACTAAACGGTAGTGATAGTCGTGGAAGCATAAGATTGGCGAGACGACAACGATGCTACGATGGAGATCAAGGTGTCGCGCCGGTGACGATGGTGATCATGACGGTGCTTCGGAGATGGAGATCACAAGCACGAGATGATGATGGCCATATCATATCACTTATATTGATTGCATGTGATGTTTATCTTTTTATGCATCTTATCTTGCTTTGATTGACGGTAGCATTATAAGATGATCTCTCACTAAATTATCAAGAAGTGTTCTCCCTGAGTATGCACCGTTGCCAAAGTTCGTCGTGCCCAGACACCACGTGATGATCGGGTGTGATAAGCTCTACGTCCATCTACAACGGGTGCAAGCCAGTTTTGCACACGCAGAATACTCAGGTTAAACTTGACGAGCCTAGCATATGCAGATATGGCCTCGGAACACGGAGACCGAAAGGTCGAGCGTGAATCATATAGTAGATATGATCAACATAACGATGTTCACCATTGAAAACTACTCCATCTCACGTGATGATCGGTTATGGTTTAGTTGATTTGGATCACGTGATCACTTAGAGGATTAGAGGGATGTCTATCTAAGTGGGAGTTCTTTAGTAATATGATTATTGAACTTAAATTTATCATGAACTTAGTACCTGATAGTATCTTGCTTGTTTATGTTGATTGTAGATAGATGGCTCGTGCTGTTGTTCCGTTGAATTTTAATGCGTTCCTTGAGAAAGCAAAGTTGAAAGATGATGGTAGCAATTACACGGACTGGGTCCGTAACTTGAGGATTATCCTCATTGCTGCACAGAAGAATTACGTCCTGGAAGCACCGCTGGGTGCCAGGCCTGCTGCTGGAGCAACGCCAGATGTTATGAACGTCTGGCAGAGCAAAGCTGATGACTACTCGATAGTTCAGTGTGCCATGCTTTACGGCTTAGAATCGGGACTTCAACGACGTTTTGAACGTCATGGAGCATATGAGATGTTCCAGGAGTTGAAGTTAATATTTCAAGCAAATGCCCGGATTGAGAGATATGAAGTCTCCAATAAGTTCTATAGCTGCAAGATGGAGGAGAACAGTTCTGTGAGTGAGCATATACTCAAAATGTCTGGGTATAATAATCACTTGATTCAATTGGGAGTTAATCTTCCGGATGATTGCGTCATTGACAGAATTCTCCAATCACTGCCACCAAGCTACAAGAGCTTCGTGATGAACTATAATATGCAAGGGATGAACAAGACTATTCCCGAGCTCTTCGCAATGCTGAAAGCTGCGGAGGTAGAAATCAAGAAGGAGCATCAAGTGTTGATGGTTAACAAGACCACTAGTTTCAAGAAAAAGGGCAAAGGGAAGAAAAAGGGGAACTTCAAAAAGAACGGCAAGCAAGTTGCTGCTCAAGAGAAGAAACCCAAGTCTAGACCTAAGCCTGAAACTGAGTGCTTCTACTGCAAGCAGACTGGTCACTGGAAGCGGAACTGCCCCAAGTATTTGGCGGATAAGAAGGATGGCAAGGTGAACAAAGGTATATGTGATATACATGTTATTGATGTGTACCTTACTAGAGCTTGCAGTAGCACCTGGGTATTTGATACTGGTTCTGTTGCTAATATTTGCAACTCGAAACAGGGACTACAGAATAAGCGGGCACTAGCAAAGGACGAGGTGACGATGCGCGTGGGAAACGGTTCCAAAGTCGATGTGATCGCAGTCGGCACGCTACCTCTACATCTACCTTCGGGATTAATATTAGACCTAAATAATTGTTATTTGGTGCCAGCGTTGAGCATGAACATTATATCTGGATCTTGTTTAATGCGAGACGGTTATTCATTTAAATCAGAGAATAATGGTTGTTCTATTTATATGAGTAATATCTTTTATGGTCATGCACCCTTGAAGAGTGGTCTATTCTTACTAAATCTCGATAGTAGTAATACACATATTCATAATGTTGAAGCCAAAAGATGCAGAGTTGATAATGAAAGTGCAACTTATTTGTGGCACTGTCATTTAGGTCATATCGGTATAAAGCGCATGAAGAAACTCCATACCGATGGACTTTTGGAACCACTTGATTATGAATCATTTGGTACTTGCGAACCGTGCCTCTTGGGCAAGATGACTAAAACACCGTTCTCCGGTACTATGGAGAGAGCAACAGATTTGTTGGAAATCATACATACCGATGTATGTGGCCCGATGAATATTGAGGCTCGTGGCGGATATCGTTATTTTCTCACCTTCACAGATGATTTAAGCAGATATGGGTATATTTACTTAATGAAACATAAGTCTGAAACATTTGAAAAGTTCAAAGAATTTCAGAGTGAAGTTGAAAATCATCGTAACAAGAAAATTAAGTTTCTACGATCTGATCGTGGAGGAGAATATTTGAGTTACGAGTTTGGTGTACATTTGAAAAATTGTGGAATAGTTTCGCAACTCACGCCACCCGGAACACCACAGCGTAATGGTGTGTCCGAACGTCGTAATCGTACTTTACTAGATATGGTGCGATCTATGATGACTCTTGCTGATTTACCGCTATCATTTTCGGGATATGCTTTAGAGACGACCGCATTCACGTTAAATAGGGCACCATCAAAATCCGTTGAGACGACGCCTTATGAACTGTGGTTTGGCAAGAAACCAAAGTTGTCGTTTCTTAAAGTTTGGGGCTGCGATGCTTATGTGAAAAAACTTCAACCTGATAAGCTCGAACCCAAATCGGAGAAATGTGTCTTCATAGGATACCCAAAGGAAACTGTTGGGTACACCTTCTATCACAGATCCGAAGGCAAAACATTCGTTGCTAAGAATGGATCATTTCTAGAGAAGGAGTTTCTCTCGAAAGAAGTGAGTGGGAGGAAAGTAGAACTTGACGAGGTAACTGTACCTGCTCCCTTACTGGAGAGTAGCTCATCACAGAAAACTGTTTCAGTGACACCTACACCGGTTAGTGAGGAAGCCAATGATAATGATCATGAAACTTCAGATCAAGATACTACTGAACCACGTAGATCAACCAGAGTAAGATCCGCGCCAGAGTGGTACGGAAATCCTGTTCTGGAAGTCATGCTACTAGATCATGATGAACCTATGAACTATGAAGAAGCGATGGTGAGCCCAGATTCCGCAAAGTGGCTTGAAGCCATGAAATCTGAGATGGGATCCATGTATGAGAACAAAGTATGGACTTTGGTTGACTTGCCCGATGATCGGCAAGCAATTGAGAATAAATGGATCTTTAAGAAGAAGACTGACGCTGATGGTAATGTTACTGTCTACAAAGCTCGACTTGTCGCAAAAGGTTTTCGACAAGTTCAAGGAATTGACTACGATGAGACCTTCTCACCCGTAGCGATGCTTAAGTCCGTCCGAATCATGTTAGCAATTGCCGCATTTTATGATTATGAAATTTGGCAAATGGATGTCAAAACTGCATTCCTGAATGGATTCCTGGAAGAAGAGTTGTATATGATGCAACCAGAAGGTTTTGTCGATCCAAAGGGAGCTAACAAAGTGTGCAAGCTCCAGTGATCCATTTATGGACTGGTGCAAGCCTCTCGGAGTTGGAATAAACGTTTTGATAGTGTGATCAAAGCATTTGGTTTTATACAGACTTTCGGAGAAGCCTGTATTTACAAGAAAGTGAGTGGGAGCTCTGTAGCATTTCTGATATTATATGTGGATGACATATTACTGATTGGAAATGATATAGAATTTCTGGATAGCATAAAGGGATACTTGAATAAAAGTTTTTCAATGAAAGACCTCGGTGAAGCTGCTTACATATTAGGCATTAAGATCTATAGAGATAGATCAAGACGCTTAATTGGACTTTCACAAAGCACATACCTTGACAAAATTTTGAAGAAGTTCAAAATGGATCAAGCGAAGAAAGGGTTCTTGCCTGTGTTACAAGGTGTGAAATTGAGTAAGACTCAATGCCCGACCACTGCAGAAGATAGAGAGAATATGAAAGATGTTCCCTATGCATCAGCCATAGGCTCTATCATGTATGCAATGCTGTGTACCAGACCTGATGTGTGCCTTGCTATAAGTTTAGCAGAGAGGTACCAAAGTAATCCAGGAATGGATCACTGGACAGCGGTCAAGAACATCCTGAAATACCTGAAAAGGACTAAGGATATGTTTCTCGTATATGGAAGTGACAAAGAGCTCATCGTAAAAGGTTACGTTGATGCAAGCTTTGACACTGATCCGGACGATTCTAAATCGCAAACCGGATACGTGTTTACATTAAACGGTGGAGCTGTCAGTTGGTGCAGTTCTAAACAAAGCGTCGTAGCGGGATCTACATGTGAAGCGGAATACATAGCTGCTTCGGAAGCAGCAAATGAAGGAGTCTGGATGAAGGAGTTCATATCTGATCTAGGTGTCATACCTAGTGCATCGGGTCCAATGAAAATCTTTTGTGACAATACTGGTGCAATTGCCTTGGCAAAGGAATCCAGATTTCACAAAAGGACCAAACACATCAAGAGACGCTTCAACTCCATCCGGGATCTAGTCCAGGTGGGAGACATAGAGATTTGCAAGATACATACGGATCTGAATATTGCAGACCCGTTGACTAAGCCTCTTCCACGAGCAAAACATGATCAGCACCAAAGCTCCATGGGTGTTAGATTCATTACAGTGTAATCTAGATTATTGACTCTAGTGCAAGTGGGAGACTGAAGGAAATATGCCCTAGAGGCAATAATAAAGTTATTATTTATTTCCTTATAATCATGATAAATGTTTATTATTCATGCTAGAATTGTATTTTCCGAAAACATAATACATGTGTGAATACATAGACAAACAGAGTGTCACTAGTATGCCTCTACTTGACTAGCTCGTTAATCAAAGATGGTTATGTTTCCTAACCATGAACAATGAGTTGTTATTTGATTAACGAGGTCACATCATTAGTAGAATGATCTGATTGACATGACCCATTCCATTAGCTTAGCACCTGATCGTTTAGTATGTTGCTATTGCTTTCTTCATGACTTATACATGTTCCTATGACTATGAGATTATGCAACTCCCGTTTACCGGAGGAACACTTTGGGTACTACCAAACGTCACAATGTAAATGGGTGGTTATAAAGGAGTACTACAGGTGTCTCCAATGGTCGATGTTGGGTTGGCGTATTTCGAGATTAGGATTTGTCACTCCGATTGTCGGAGAGGTATCTCTGGGCCCTCTCGGTAATACACATCACATAAGCCTTGCAAGCATTACAACTAATATGTTAGTTGTGAGATGATGTATTACGGAACGAGTAAAGAGACTTGTCGGTAACGAGATTGAACTAGGTATTGGATACCGACGATCGAATCTCGGGCAAGTAACATACCGATGACAAAGGGAACAACGTATGTTGTTATGCGGTCTGACCGATAAAGATCTTCGTAGAATATGTAGGAGCCAATATGGGCATCCAGGTCCCGCTATTGGTTATTGACCAGAGACATGTCTCGGTCATGTCTACATTGTTCTCGAACCCGTAGGGTCCGCACGCTTAAGGTTACGATGACAGTTATATTATGAGTTTATGCATTTTGATGTACCGAAGGTTGTTCGGAGTCCCGGATGTGATCACGGACATGACGAGGAGTCTCGAAATGGTCGAGACATAAATATTGATATATTGGAAGCCTATGTTTGGACATCGGAAGTGTTCCGGGTGAAATCGGGATTTTACCGGGTTACCGGGAGGTTACCGGAACCCCCCGGGAACCACATGGGCCTTCATGGGCCTTAGTGGAAAGGAGAAAGGGGCAGCCCAAGGGGGCTGCGCGCCTCCCCCCTTCCCCTAGTCCTATTAGGACTAGGAGAGGTGGCCGGCCACCCCTCTCCCTCTTCCCCCCTTGGGAATCCTAGTTGGAATAGGATTGGAGGGGAGTCCTACTCCCGGTAGGAGTAGGACTCCTCCTGCGCCTCCTCCTCCTGGCCGGCGCACCCTCCCCCCTTGGCTCCTTTATATACTGAGGCAGGGGCACCTCTAAACACACAAGTTGACACAAGTTGATCCACGTGATCGATTCCTTAGCCGTGTGCGGTGCCCCCTGCCACCATATTCCTCGATAATACTGTAGCGGAGTTTAGGCGAAGCCCTGCTGCTGTAGTTCATCAAGATCGTCACCACGCCGTCGTGCTGACGAAACTCTTCCCCGACACTTTGCTGGATCGGAGTCCGGGGATCGTCATCGAGCTGAACGTGTGCTCGAACTCGGAGGTGCCATAGTTTCGGTGCTTGATCGGTTGGATCGTGAAGACGTACGACTACTTCCTCTACGTCGTGTCATCGCTTCCGCAGTCGGTCTGCGTTGGGTACGTAGACAACACTCTCCCCTCGTTGCTATGCATCACATGATCCTGTGTGCGCGTAGGAAAATTTTTGAAATTACTACGAAACCCAACAAACAATCCAATAAGTATAGTGCATCTATTTTTCCAAACAATGCATGCATGACACGAATTCAAAAATACTCCTTCTATTCCTAAATATCAGTCTTTTAGAGAGTTCAACAAGTGACTACATACGGAGCAAAATGAGTGAATCTAGACTCTAAAATATGTCTATATACATCCGTATGTGCCAGTCCATTTGAAGCCTCTAAAAAGACTAATATTTAGGAACGAAGGGAGTAAAATGTAAGACATCCATGGTCCTTAGTTCAATATTTAAAATGAACATGAAACTGAAACATGAATATTAAGTCTAGTACTACAGTACATGCAAATGTTGTGTTTAGGCAGAGGTATGATTGTCGGGGGTCAACCCCTCGACCTTAGATAAAATTGTGGAGCTCTGTTTAGGGTTGTTTAGATTATATTTGTTCCCACCCTCCCAACCACCGATTGGTTGTGCACCCCCACCCCTCCTCCCTGGGAGAATATCATGTGCCCCCATACCTTAGATGCTATATGCCGATATGAGTTGCTTGGAGCTTGTAGATCTGAGATATAGCAGCTCACATGATGTGTCTTAATATTTTTGCAGGAAACCTTGATGAGTTTGAGAATTGCACACAATTTGTACAAAAACTACTGAGATGCCCTTTGATCTCATATCCAACGACCTCGAAGCTCGTATCACTGTAGCATCTAAGATGAAGGAGGACATCATATTCTCCTGTATGTAAGAATATCATGCACTACCGCACCTTAGATGCTTTGGTGATACAAGCTCTTCGGAGGCGTAGGATTTGTGACCCAACACCTCCTCGGTGGTTCGAATGGTTTTTTGCAGAAAAGCCCCAAAAGAGTTTGGCCACTGCTTACAAGCACAAAGACTGCTCAGATGCCATTGGATCTCAGATCAAACGACCTCCAAGCTCGTATCACCGTAGCATCCAAGCTGCGATAGCACCTTATGTTTTCTCGCACAGGAGAGTATGAGGTTCTCCTGCACCATAGATTCTATGGTGATACGAGTTCGCTGAGATCTAACGTTCCACAATAGGAGGTTTGAATGTTTTTGCAATCTACAGCTGATAGAGTTTGGGAAATGCGCAGAAAGTACAAGTACTACGCATGTGCCATCTGAACACTGATCATACGACCTAGATGCTCATATCACCGTAGCGGGTAATTAAGCTACGGGGAGCACCTAATATGAGCACCGGGGAGCCGTTGGATTGAAGATGCAACGGCACACACAAGGCCTGAATGTTTTATTTGCAAAAAAGCCTTTGGAGAGTTTAGAAATTGCGCATAATTACAAAGACTACTCCCAAGCCATTGGATCTCACTTCCAACGGTGTAAAAACTCGTATCACCATAGTATCTAAGCTGCGGGGTGGATGTGATATTCTATGACGCTGTAATTTTTGTTCGTAAACTTCCAAAATACGTGTGGCTCGTGTCGTTACTTGTCTAACCGCGCAAAGTGTTTGTTCAAAAAAACCATCCTACATTGAAATATCGGAACAACACACGGGGGTCCCACTTGTCATTAATCAAATTTGGACCTAAAACTAACAAATCTGAAAGACGAGATTCGAACTGGAAACCTAGACTACAAAGCGTAAGTCGATAGCCTGAAAAAATGAATGGTTGTTGGCTTTGTCCCATAACTTGATTTTATACAGTACTTGCGTTGAGTAGAGTAGAGGGAGTGCCTCGTCAACACGTGCATGACCGTTGTCTCACTTACTGGTGGGTCCCAGGTCTGCGATCTCAATCTCTCTTCTCTCCATCATCTAACCTTTGCACGGGCACACACGAAGAGCGGCGCTAGCTTGCCGTGGTGTTATTACAACTAAAAAAGCTTGGAAAATAGAAGAATCACCTAGAACAAGAGACGTTGTGGCTGGTCGAGACGGAGCTAACCACATCTATCCTCCGTGCCACATTTGCATGATGAAGTTGTGTGGCTAGTGGGGTGTTTTCGACCGACTGGCTGGGTCCCAAGGTCGAACCATAGGTACTACGTCTGATACAGTATATTTTTACATGCACATTTTTCCTGCGTGCCGAGACGTGGCACACCCTACCGCGCGGTTTCGGGGTCCTCCCGGGTGGTGCACGCATATATTCTTCCTGACGTGGGACGCCCTATCGCATGTTTTCTGGGTCCTCCTCGGTCGTAGCACCGAAGCAAGTAAATGAGTGGTCAAATCACGAAAGACCACCTTTCCCGCCGAGTACATCAGTGAAGCACGGTGGCTAGCTAGTTGGGCTAGTTCGACCGATTAGCTAGGCCGCCGCCACATTTGTTTTTCACCCCTTTTTTATCTACTTGCTGGCAGGTAAATTTAAATATCCACCGCGGCGTTGCTCTGGTGTTTGGGTGTGGCAGGATATTTAATTTATTTATTGACGGGAGCAGGCGCGGCAGGATTTTTAATTTTTTGATTGACGGGAGCAGGCGCGGCAGCTATTAGTCACGATGACTTCGCCTGTAAAAACCCACTGCTCCCTGATGTGAGAAGTCGTCGACTGGTGTTTTACCGTGGTGGAAACCAAAAGATTCCCTGCTCCCTCCGCCTTCCCGTAGATTGCATTGCCTTTCAGCCATTTCGCCCCCTTTGCTTCCTCTCCCCATTGCTTCTACCTGGTGCCATGGCGGCGCAGCAGATCACGGAGTCCGATGTGAGGCGCCTGACACTGGCTCCCGTCGAGTGGGAGCGGGCGGTTGCACCTGCATCACCAATGTCGTGCACCTCGAGAAGCAGAGGGACTTCGGTGGTGTTTAGGCGCCCTCTGCATGGGCATGTCCATATCTCTGCGCAACATGACCGTTGGATCAAACTCAGACGGTGCATATCAGTCACTGTAGCACAAAGCGTGTGGGTGTGTTTGGTTGCATTCTCATCTCAATATAGTTGTTTCCTCTTCGTGTATTTTTGTCAACCTACTAGTGTGGACTCATGCACCCTTCATGCACTCTGCCAAACACCCAAAAGTGGGTTGAGAAGGGAACTTTTGCTCCCATCCCGTGCACCCTTCATACACCCTGCCTAACACTATTCGTGCTTCATATGGTTCATGTTTCGTGGAGTACTGTAGCACCATACTCTCCGTGCGTTGTGGACCTAGTTCTGTTAACATTGATCTCACCGTTCATTCTCGACCAGACAGTCGAAAAAGCGGTACTATGTTACATTTAGGAGTAGTTGACATGCGCACAACATCATTTGTTATCGTCATATCTTACTACACTAGCAACAAGATTGTGTAGTACTGACGTATGAACCACTGCACATGCCTAGTAGTAGGAGCACTGTGTATGTTCAAGTGACTGTCGTGTTTCGCACTCCTCCGTCTTAAGAGTGGAAACGCTTGCTGTAATCATTTTATTCTTCAGAAAAACAGTGGACACGCTCTACCGTGCGGATCCTCCTCCAGCCATGCACTAAATTACTCACCTTCGCCGACGTGTGGGACAGCCAGCACCTGGGTCCACCAGCCATGCACTAAATTACTCCGTAGTAGAGTGACGGTAGACTACCCCGATCGAACCGCCACAGTAATGCCCAATGAGCCGTAAAATCACAAAACCCCCTCCTTTCCAGCAGTAAATTGGACGAACGAAGCAACCATCATTTCACTCTTCTCTCTCAGCTTCCTCTCTTGAAGAAAACCCCCACTCGCTTCGCTTCTCCCTCATCTCGTTCCTCCTTTCACTCTTCTCTCTCAGCTTCCTCTCTTGGATGGACGCCGGAGCACCGGCCGACGTGATGTCTATGGCTCTAGCCAAAACCGTCGAGGCTCATGGTACGAAGAAGCGCAAGCACCCCGCCGAGACTACCGCAGACAAGCTCAAAGCCATCGCCCTGTCCAAGCCCCCCTCTCAGGGATCCCTCATTAAGCAAGTCCAGGTAATGTCTCTTGTTGACGATCTTTTTCTCGATCTTGATCGTGTTTTTTCATCTAACACGCAGTACTAGTACTGATAGTACAACTTTCTGGGTGATCTTGCATGTGATTTTAGTGTGCCAAATGACGGTTCTAAATTCCTCTTTTGACCAAAACATGCGAGAGGTTGACACTGATTTCTTATAGACTACTTTCAACTACTCCCTCTGTCCCAAATTTCTTGTCTTGGATTTGTCTAGATACGGATGTATCTAATACTAAAATGTGACTTGATACATCCGTATCTAGACAAATCTAAGACAAGAATTTTGGGACGGAGGGAGTACTTTATGAACATCAATGCTACCTTTTAAGAGGGTATATTTGCCTCAGTAACTTGTGTTATGGATATTGCGTGTAATCGCTCTGCTCTCATGCCTTTGAAGACATGTTCTAGTGTCTTTGTTCACTCATTTCTGTGCGTGTATGTAGTCATATATGGAGTATAATATCTAAAATCATCTTATATTTCTGAACGGAGGTAGTAATAAAATATGGTTTCTGTTTGAATTAGAACCAGGTCCGCGGTGGAGATGAAGTTCTCAAATTCATGCCGTGTGAACTAGAAGACCTGATGATGAGTTCTACTACTGAACTATCCAGCTGCTGTGTCCTTGTCGCCACGTGTCCTGAACTAGTGTTTTCATGTAGCATTGTTGTCAGGCGTGTTCTCGAGGCTGTACTTGACCACAACAATTTCCTGGCTGTGCCTTCGATTACGAATGGTGTGGTTCTTGTAAAGCTTCCCAACAAATCTGATGCGGCATGTCTTCATCATCATGCTTATGAGTTGAAAGACCACTCTGTTAGGTTCTCCAAGGTTGACAAGATGGTGATGGTGCATGTAGACATCTCACACGAAGTCCATGGCCTAGTCAGTTATGCGGGGTTCATACCGTAGGTCGGTGGCAAGAAATAGTCTGCAGAGTTTAGTTAGTGCAACTTTGCTTGTCTGTAGTAAGTACTATTGTTCAGTACTTGATTTGTGTTTGTGAACCCTGTATTGTTTATTAGTACAACCACTTTTGGTGTGTGGTCAGTCCTGAGAACGGTCTATGTTAATGTCTGTCCACTCAATTCAGTCTGTATATTTTGAAGTATCCAGATCATATTTTTTGTGAGGATGGTTTATCAATTATGGTTACACTCCAATATCTATATGCATTGCAAGGTTTATCGCACCCACCAGGATTTCCAGTCCCATGGATGTTCGGTCCATACGATTTGTCACGACTTTGGACTGTCCTGCTTGTGGGAGTAGGCGGGGCCCCTGCATGCCACACGTAGTTGGACGATTAATCTTCTGTTTAGTACTTCAACATAGTGATTTCCTGGTAAGGATTCACTTGTGTCACATCAAGTAAATCTTATTGATTTACTGTCTAAATCTTATTGATTTAATGTCATGTTTTCTTTCTTTTCCTGCAATTTTTACGATGCAGGTTTTGCCATGTGACATTCATCACAAAATAAACCGTTTGGTTTGCTCTACGATGGCTATTTTTTGGAGGTTTCACTTCTTATGTCGTGTCAGTAACGAAGGCACTGTCCATCACTTATATTACTGGAAAAAATTGGATCAGTGTATTGTTTGAGTACAAGCTGAATCCCTATGATGAACTACAGTTTGGTTTAACAAAAACGCCACAATTAGTCCTTCTCGCGTTTAAAAGAAATGAAGAAAAAAACTGGATCATGGTCACGAATCCTAGTCAAGTTAGAAAGCTGATCATAGCAGACCAGACACGATCGCCGCTGTCTCGCACAGATCGAGCACTAGCAGTTGCTCTAGCATTGACAGTGGCAGCAGCTCAGTCTGATCCAGCTGAGGATTGGGCACCGACCGCGTCAGTGGATCAGTCTGATCTACCGGAGGGTCGGGCATTGACACCGGCACTTGCTCCGACACCGGCACCAGCTCTACAAGGAGCACCATCTTCGGCAGCAGCAACGGCTTCGGCACCTGCACCAACACTTGCACTTGCATCTGCTCCGGCCCGTGCAGTTGCACCGGCAACAGACTGGGCTGCAGTTCGCACTTCATATACCAAAGTCCTTACAAAAACCGACATGTCCACCTTCTTGGTAAGCATTGGCCGCCCAAGTGCTTCGTTCTTTTTTCTTTCCATGTTGTTTCACATGATTCACTATGTTGATCTAACTGTTTGGGTATGTCTTCTTGTTTGCAAACAGAGAATTCCTAGAGCAACGAGGGAGTCGTTCAACAATTTGGGCGACCGCGGCCAAGTTTCTCTTACCATGCGCAGCCTTGGTGTGAATGAACCTGCTCAATATACCGTAAGTACAAAGGATGATCGCATGATGATTGATGCTAAAGGATGGTCAAGGTTCAAATCTAAATCATATCTTGCGGTAGGGGATGATGTCAAAATCGAACTTTCTCAGCAAGGAGAGCTGGTCCAAATCAACTTTGAAATTCTTCAGTAGCAGCATGCAACTGCCGAACTGATCTATCCTCCGAGGGATTTTGATGTAATAATCTGGCATGGTGAAACAAGTGTCCTGTGTGTATAAGTAGTACGACAATATTATTTATCACATGGTATATCATTGATAGAATTGCAACTCTGATTGCTGGTTAGGAACTATCGTTCGATTTCATTCCAACAGCTGCCGTGCTTTATTCAATTTTATGTATTCACCTTGCGACATCATCTAAAACCAGCGCCGTACCGATCACTTGCAATATGAAAAGCACTAAGGTAGAACACATGGGCCCCCAAACATGCAGGGCCGGCCTACGGCCCAAAGTCCAGAACCATGAGCCTATCTGAGTATTTTATTCCCAGCTGAACCCCCATAATGCCCGTGCGTTGCAGAGGGAGTATATTTCTCGGCAAGGTGAGCCTGTGATATAAAAGATTTGTATATTTCTTTACAGAGGGAGTATCTCTCTGTCAAAATATATATTTATGTGTAACTAGTTACTCCTGTCTTTCTACTTCCTTTCGCTGATATGTGGGGCAACTGGCAACGGGGTCCACGTGCCATATGCACAAATTAGAGTGCATAACTTCACGGTAGACACACCCCGGTCGTAGCGCCGCAGTAATGCCTAATGAGTCGTCAAATCACAACCCTCCCTTTCCAGCTTTAGCAGTAAGTTGGACGGACGAAGCAGCAATATTTCACTGGGCCTGAATCCCCTTCTCCCTCGTCTGCTTGTTCAAAGAAAACCCCCTCTCAGCGATTGCATAGGGTTTTCGCATGGAGAACCAGGTATGAATTCTTCATCCATCCCCGATAAATCCAAGTCCCTTGGTCGCAGGTAACCCTAGGATGGCAGCCGCCGCCGTTGATGCATTTTTCTTCTTACTGAATCTAGTGTGTTTCATTTGCAGTGCCCAAAGTGTGAGTACCCTACAGGTTTCTGCGCCCTCGGCAAGACGCCACACTTGTTCCTTCTCATCCTAACACAGCATTTTGAAACGCGCACAGTATGTTCCTAGAATCCTCTTTTCTATCCGGGAGGGTGGGGTTTTTTGAACATGTTGTGTTCTCATATTATTTTTCCTGCAGTGTATTATTTGCTCTGCCAGAACACATGTACTCAAGATGCTTGGCCTTGCCATAACTGAATACACTAGTTTAATGGTCACAGTGAAGACAAGCCATGGATATAAGTTCCGAGTTGGCTTCATGAACCAAGAAGATCGATGCTTTTTTATGGCCGAACTAGGATAAACTTTCTCAAGTGTTACAGACTGAAAGTTGGCGCACGAATGTTGATGGAAATAGTAGAACCTGGTCTCATCGTCACTGCGATCTTCCACCCCGACGTCGTTCCAATTGTTCATCCATGTTAGTTTTGTATCTGGTTCTTGCTTGTTGCCTCGATTACTTCTTAATCCACCTATTCTGTCTAACTAATCACAATTTAACTTTAGAAGTAGCAACGAATCTCTCACGAAGATGCTACTTCTAACTAATATTTTCTTATAATTGGTGGCATGTGTAGGTTTTTTCGGAGTTAAGCAGTCTGCTCGTTTGTTACTCTGTAATAACTCGGCTATTACTAATGGCACTGAAGTTGACTGGATCGACATCCACTGTAAGTGCATCTAGTGCCACCCCTAGTTGGTTTTGGAGTATTGACGACAAACCTAGTTGAGGGACTAATGTGTTTGTGAGAATTGCAGGATAACACAGGTAGAAGTCCCTCATTGATTCGGTTTTACTACCAGAGATGACCCCTAAAAATGTATGAAGACATTGAAGTCAAAGGTGGTATATGAAGATATTCACATTGAAGACTATGACAAGAGAAGACACTATATGAAGCCTATGGAGCTCGAAGACTTAGATCTTTCGTAGTTCTTTTTCTTTTGTGTTGAGTCATAGGAACCACCGTACTATTAAGTGGGGTCCAAGAGAACCAGTCAGAATGACTGAAGTGATGCCTAAACCAAAAACCTATGTCTTCGAGTGAAGACTATGAGAGCGAATCTTGTCCAGAGTCGGACAAGTCAGCTTTGCTTGTAGCCCAAGTAAAGTTGCCGTGTGAGTTTGAAATCTTACCGTTGGAACACGTGTCCGTTCCTTAGTGACCCAGGGTCATTTCGGACAAATCAGGTCAGGTTGCCAAGTGGCTATAAATAGCCCACCCCCTACAACCATAAACGGTTGGCTGCTCAGATTGAAAGTACGGCTTTTGTCGTTTGAGAGCAACCCACCTCGAAGCCTTTGAGAGAGAATTCCTTGCGAGGATAAAGCCCTAACCACCAGAGCCAGAGAGAATTGGGCATCACTTAAGTCTTCTTGTCTGTGTGATCTGAAGACTTATTACACTTGAGCACTGTGCATCCTCCAGCCGGTTAGGCGTCGCGTTCTGAGCATCCAAGAGACATTGTGGATTGCCGGTGAACGAAGTCTGTGAAGGTTTGGGAGTCTACCTTGAAGACTTACCAGAGTGATTGGGCGAGGTCTATGTGACCTTAGCTCAAGGAGAATACGGTGAGGACTGGGTGCCCTGAGCTGCGTGTTCAGGACTGGGTGTCCGGGACTGTGTGTCCTAAGGTTTAAATACCTAGCCGCTCCAACCAGACGTACAGTTGTCACAGAAACTGGAACTGGTTCAGCAAATCATTGTCTTCAACGAGTCACTGGTTTCATCCTCACTTCCCTTTACTTACTGGTACTCCTTGTGAAGTCATTGTATGTTTGCACTATCATTTGTCTTCACTGAGTGACTGCGTGTTCTGTTTGGCTTCACAATATCTTCCTACCTGATCCTTACTACCTAGCTGCTATTTAGTCTTTCTACTTTCACTTCATTGAATACTTGACAATGGTTTTCCTAGTGTAGTCTACCTTCCGCTGCATGGTAATAGGTTTAATTTTATCGTTTGTCTTCAAAACTTCTATGTTCTAAAGACTTTCATAAAAATCTCCTATTCACCCCCCCTCTAGTCGATATAACGCACTTTCAATTGGTATCATAGCAAGGTGCTCCCTTGTTCTGTGTGATTCGGTTTAACCACCTGGAGTTTTAGCTATGTCGACTGCGGGGATAATTAAAGTCTCTGCTGCATGCCCCGTCTTCGATGGAACTGAATATCCCTACTGGAAGAATAAGATGCGCATGCATCTTGAAGCCATTGACGTCGACCTATGGTATGTCGTCGAGAACGGCATTCCCAAGGCTGGAGAAGGTGTCACTGCTGCTGATGTCAAGAAATTCGTTCAACTGGACTCTACTTCCAAGAATATCATCTGTGGTCATCTGACCAAAGGACAGTATGGCCGTGTGAGTGCTTTGAAGACATCCAAGCTGGTCTGGGACTGGCTCTCCAAGGTCAATGAAGGCATCTCAACCCAGAGAGATCAGAGAATTAGTGTCCTTCGCAACCTCTTCAACCGCTTCAAGCGAAATGACAATGAGAATGCCCAGCACACATTTGACCGACTCACTGACATCACAAATGAGCTTCAAGCCCTCGGCGCCACTGAGATTACCAAACACGAAGTCGTCAAGACGCTGCTGAGATCACTTGATAGTTCGTTTGACATCCTGGCCTTGATGATTCAAGAACGTCCTGATTTCAAGACACTCGATCCGTCTGACATACTTGAGAGGCTCAACACACATGAGTTTCAGCTTTCGGAGAAAAGAGATATCTACGGTCCAAACTATGGGCGAACTCGTGCCTTGAAGGCAAAAGCTGTCTCCTCATCTGAAGAAGAATCTGACAGCAGTTCTGATGATCCTGAAGACATTGGAAGGGAACTTGCTATGCTTGTCAAGAAGTTCCAAAAATTCACCAAGAAGAAAGGCTTCAGAAAGTCTTGCCGATCAAGTTCAAGGAATGATGAAGCTCCTGCTCATGACTACAAGAAGAAAACATGTCACAAGTGCAAGAAACTTGGCCACTTCATCTCTGAGTGTCCACAGTGGGACAATGAGAACAAAAAGAAGAAGAAGAGCAAGGAATATGACTCTGACGACAAGAAGAAGAAGAAGAAGAAATACTCAAAGTCTTCTTCCAAGTCTTCCTCAAAGTCTTCATCACACAAGAAGAGCTCATCTGGCAAGGCACGTGCGTTTTTTGGCAAGGAAATGGATTCAGAGGAGGAGTCTGCTTCTGAGGAGGCAGAGGTGGAGTCTGAGGAGGAATTTGACTCAGGCGTCGCAAGTCTGGCTACAGCATACGTTGCCAAGTCCATCTTCAACACTGAAGACAATGACTTCATCACCGACACCGATGCAAATGACAAGGACTACTCCGCTTCTACCCATTGCTTCATGGCACGCGGTGCCAAGGTAAACACACGCACTACTCACTATCAAACATCTAGTGACGATGACTCTGATTGTGGTTCAAAACCTAGCTACAAAACACTTGCTAAAATTGCAACTGAACAACAGAAAGCTATGGAACATATTCAAAAACTGTTAGACAGAAGCGATGATCTGTTAGGTGCTAAAATGACTCGATCTGAATCCTTAATTGAAGACATAAAAAATCTTCACCTTAAGTATCAGGAACTTGAAAGTCGTCATGAAACTCTCTCAACAACTCATGAAAATCTTTCCTATGATTATCTTCAAAGGAAGCAAAATCTTGAGAAATTGAGAGCGCTTCATGAAGATCTTCAAACGGAAAATGAGTCACTTCGCGCCAAACAGATCAGTCCCGCTCAGGAAGGATTTGAACCACCATGTCTTAAATGCATTGAGCGTGATAATGCTACTTCTGTTGTTGAATGTTCTACTGCTACTACTGTTGCAATATCTTCAACTGTTGATGTGGTAACTAACCCCTCTGCTGAGGATACCACCGCTATTGCTGATCAGAATGCTAGGTTGAAGACATTGCTTGAAACAGGGATGTACAAAAGTCTTAAAGGGCATCCAACGCTATGTGATGTCCTGAAAAAGCAGATTCTGAACCAAAACCCTAGGAAAGAGGGTGTAGGGTTCGTAAGGAAAATGAATGCAGATGGCTCTTACTGGAAACCTGAGCAGTACCCCAAAACCATGTGGGTTGCTGCAAAGGAACCTTCAGCAGATCCATCCAATCTATCTGGCTTCACTTGTGCTAACCGCATTATCATTGATGAAGCCTTTGATACAAACTATATACTGTTTAAGAATCAGAATGGTGAAGTATTTGCCAGGTACATTGGTACTAACTGTGGGAATGGACCGCCTATGAAGAAGATCTGGGTTCCGAAAAGGTGTCTGGAGAGTCTTCCTGTGAATGTCATCATGACACCCCACATGAAGAAGACAAACCTCAGACCAAAGGCTTCATACGGTCCAAAGGCTTCATACAGACAGAGGACTCACCTGAGTCGCACTAACGCAAATGTTTTGTAGGGAAATCATACTCAGGCATATGAATATGAGAGCGGTTCATCAAACCGCCATGTTCATAAGACCAAGAACTATTCTGCTTATTCTTATGAGTACTATTGTCCGCCTGCAAGACTATTTGCTAAGGCTTCAAAGCCAAAATTCTCAGATGCTGCACTTAGACTAATTGCTTCTAAGCCACCCTTGAAGATGTGGGTGGTTAAGAAGGCTTAACTCTCTTTTGCAGGGAAAGGTCTCCAGCAGAAAACCAAAATCGTCTGACGCTATTGCTGGGGACCTTAAACATCTTGTAGGGCGCAAGATCAAATGCCCAAATGGTCTTACTATGTACTTCGTACCTGAATCGCCTGCTACTCTCCCTATTAGTCCTAACCTGGATCTAAGCTTTCATAACCCACTGGTTCGTCAAATGTTTTTGCTTCACAATGCTCTTGGTGAAGCCTATCCCCCTAACTGCACTGTAGGGTACGTCACCAGTGTCTTCAGAATGGATTATTGACAGTGGGTGTACAAATCACATGACTGGCAAAAGAAGTCTTCTTATGGACTCAACCTTACGTCCATCCGATAAGAGCCACATCACATTTGCTGACACTGGTAAAAGTAAGGTATTGGGTCTAGGTAGAGTTGCAATCTCGAGGGATCAACACATGGATAAAGTCATGCTTGTCGAATCCCTTGGCTTCAACTTAATGTCTGTCTCAATGCTTTGCGATTTGAACATGATCGTAATGTTTGGAAAATATCATTGCCTTGTACTAATGGAATCTGACAAGTCTCTAGTGTTTGAAGGGTATCGAAAAGATGATTTGTACGTGGTAGATTTCTCAGGAGGGCCACAGCTTGCAGTATGTCTTCTAGCAAAGGCTTCAGAATGCTGGCTCTGGCATCAGAGGCTTGGACATGCTGGCATGAGGAACCTCCACACCCTTGCGAAGAAGAAGCATGTCATAGGCATCGAGGGCGTCAAGTTCAAGAAAGACCACTTATGCGGTGCCTGTGAAGCAGGGAAGATGACGAGGGCCAAACATCCCTCGAAGACAATCATGACCACTACTCGACCCTCCGAACTACTTCACATGGATCTTTTCGGTCCCACTCATTACTCAACTCTAACTACTACTGCTTGCCTCTATGGCTTCGTTATTGTTGATGATTATTCTAGATATACTTGGGTGCACATAATCCTTTACAAGACTGAAGTGCAGGATGTATTCAGACGCTTCGCCAATCGAGCTATGAACAATTTTGGCGCCAAGATAAAGCACATCAGAAGTGACAATGGCACTAAATTCAAGAACACTGGCCTTGATACATATCTTGATACCTTGGGCATCACACATGAATTCTCAGCCCCGTACACGCCACAGCAGAATGGCGTCGTCGAACGCAAGAACAGAACACTAATTGAGATGGCCAGAACGATGCTAGATGAATACAAGACCCCAAGAAAATTCTGGCCCGAAGCCATTGATACTGCATGCCATACAATCAATCGTGTTTATCTTCACAAGCTACTGAACAAGACATCTTATGAGCTCCTTACTGGCAAGAAGCCAAATGTCAGTTACTTCAGAGTATTTGGCGCAAGGTGCTAGATCAAGGACCCACATCACACCTCAAAATTTGCACCAAAAGCACATGAGGGTTTTATGCTTGGTTATGGAAAGGATTCGCACTCCTACAGAGTCTTCAATCTCTTTCATTACAAAGTGGTTGAAACAGTGGATGTGCGGTTCGATGAGACCAACGGTTCACAAAGAGAGCAGCTGCCAAATGTGCTAGATGAAGCTCCATCCAGTGAATCAATCAAGCTAATGGGAACTGGAGAAATTATACCTTCTGAAGCTCATCCTGAAGAAGAACTTATCATTTCAGCACCTGATCAACATGAAGACAATGCTCAGCCTGAAGACATTCCTTCCAACAATGACAATGAACAGCAAGAGCAAAGTCTTTGCCCTGTACATCCTCGCGTTGCCAATGAAGTGCAGATTGAAAGAATAATTGATAGCATCAATGCACCTGGTCCACTCACTCGTTCAAGGGCAACTCGGCTAGCAAATTTCTGTGGGCACTTCGCATTCGTCTCAATATCAGAACCCAAGAAAGTTGAAGAAGCCTTCATGGAACCTGAATGGATTCAAGCTATGCAAGAAGAGCTTCAACAGTATGAGCTGAATAATGTATGGGAACTGGTTAAGCGTCCTGATCCACGGAAGCACAATATAATAGGCACCAAATGGATATACCGCAACAAGCAAGATGAGCATGGTCAAGTTGTCAGAAACAAAGCTCGTCTCGTTGCTCAAGGATATACTCAAGTGGAAGGCATTGACTTCGATGAAACATTTGCTCCTGTGGCTAGACTTGAAGCCATACGCATACTGCTGGCCTATGCAAATCATCATAACATACTTCTATATCAAATGGATGTGAAGAGTGCCTTTCTCAATGGCAAGATTGAAGAAGAAGTGTATGTTGCACAACCGCCTGGCTTTGAAAATCCAAAGCATCCTGACATGGTATACAAGCTCAACAAGGCACTGTATGGCCTCAAACAAGCCCCTCGGGCCTGGTATGACACACTCAAATACTTCCTGAAGAGCAAAGGCTTCATACCTGGTTCCCTAGATCCCACTCTTTTCACAAAGACATATGATGGTGAACTGTTTGTGTGCCAAATATATGTGGGTGACATTATCTTCGGCTGCACCAATCAGAAGTACAGTGAAGAGTTTGGATATATGATGCAAGAGCAATATCAGATGTCCATGATGGGGGAGCTGAAGTTCTTCCTTGGTCTTCAAATACGACAACAACGTAATGGCATCTTCATATCACAATAAAAGTATCTCAAAGATTGCTTGAAGAAGTTCGGTATGCAAGACTGCAAAGGCTTCACAACACCAATGCCAGCCAAACATCATCTGGGTCCTGACGACAATGGTAAAGAGTTCGATCAAAAGGTATACTGCTCCATGATTGGTTCTTTATCTTATCTATGTGCATCTAGGCCAGATATTATGCTTAGTGTTTGCATGTGTGCTCGATTTCAAGCGGCACCAAAGGAGTCGCATCACTTAGCTGTGAAGCGAATTCTTCGATATTTGGCTCACACCCCAACTCTTGGATTATGGTATCCAAAGGGCTCAGAGTTTGATTTGGTTGGATTCTCGGATGCTGATTATGCTGGTGAAAAAGTTGATCGCAAGTCTACATCAGGCACATGTCACTTTCTGGGACGATCACATGTATGTTGGTCTTCAAAGAAGCAGAACTGTGTATCTCTCTCCACTGCTGAATCTGAATACATTGCTGCTGGATCTTGCTGCCCTCAGCTTCTGTGGATGAAGCAAACACTCAAGGACTATGGCATTCATCTAAAGCAAGTTCCACCTTACTGCGACAACGAAAGCGCCATAAAGATTGCCAACAACCCAGTTCAGCACTCGAAGACAAAGCACATTGAAATTCGTCATCACTTTCTCAGAGATCATGTTGTGAAGGAAGACATTGGTATCATACACGTCAACACTGAAGAGCAATTGGCAGATATCTTCACCAAGCCCTTGGATGAGAAGAGGTTTTGCAAGTTATGGTGTGAGCTAAATATCCTGGAATCCTCAAATGTCCTGTGATTAGGCACACATCCTAACCCTTATGCATATTGATGACTTAGATGTGCAACACACGAAGTAAAGTATATCTTGAATCAATGAAGACATACATTCTAAGTGTGAATACATTAATGTGGAATTTGACTTCGGAGCGCCACGATAATTGTGCGCCGTGTCTGGGTCTAATACTTCCTATACGGTGGGTAATGCCACCACCAAACGTTCTATTTTGAAGTGTTTCACTCATGGCGTTACCTTGCAATGTCTTCACATTTGGTTTGGCTTCGATCTCAACATATTTTCATGATTATCTTCACTATGTTGATTATATATATATATATATATATATATATATATATATATATATATATATATATATATATA
>NC_057794.1:280858683-280874744 GCF_018294505.1 Triticum aestivum | reverse complement strand
CTTATAGCTATGTCTTCGTGTTGAATCTTTTGAACTAAGTGAATGTGATCGGACCCTAACCTCTCTATGCTTTCTATCTCAAACTCTATCTCTCCAAGTCATATGCATTCTATTGAAACTGTCGAATGTCTTCTCTGCGTCCTTGTCAGCAGAAGATACAGAGACAACCATTAAGTCCGTTTTCAATGCTCATTCCTCCACATGAAATCCGGAGAAGTAGGAACGACCACCCGACAATCCAGGCGTGCGTGGGACGTGGAACAAACCCCAAAATTCCGCATAATGGCCACGTGTTCCTCAGATGCGAATCGCCAGGGGCACCTGAGTAATAGCACAGTGCCGCCCCTGTACCTATAAATACACACTCACAGCGGTCATTATCTCTTCTTCCACCCTCGCACGAACCCTAGCGCCACCACTAGCCCTCGACGACGCCGGCGACGAAGCGCTTCGCTGCCGCAACCTCTCCGACGCTGTCTTCACGCTGACCGCGGACATCGTCATCTCCGCCGTTGCCGTAGGTGTCCTCCGTCACCAAGTTAGGGCACGGAAGATCGAACTGCTCGGCCTCATCTTACACTCCGTCTAGCAGTTCTTAGTGTGGTAAATAAAACTTCCTCTTTTTACAGCACCATTGATCCTATGGATTTGTCACTTTCTACCACAAGCAGTTTCTGTTCACACAAGCTAGATCTCTCTCATACTGCATCTCATAACATGCCTAGTATATTCACTTGTGCTTCACAAAGTAGTTAGATTCCTCACTTGTACTGATCTGTGGATTCGTACAAATCTGGAACCAACTTCTTATCTATGAGTGAATGTCTTCGCACGATGAGGTTAATGTCTTCTAAACTGATTTATCTTCAAAATCTTCTGAGAATACAGATGACCTCTTCCCCTTCCCTCGCACCTTAATGCTGTCACAGGTACATGTCCGTGGGAGAATCCTTTGGTTCTCATAGTCTGCATTCATTTGCAGAATTCTTACAGCATCACATAAATTCTCCCGAAGCCAGTTCCTGTTGGTCCAGCAAACGAAAACCTTTGAAGCCTTTGAACATCTTCAAGCATTTCAAGTTAAAGTTTATGGCTTCATAGAAAGCAGCAAGGAAGGGTGGCAGAAAGCGTCGTGGTGAGACCTCTAGAGATCTGCCAGATGAACTCTCAGAAATGTGCAAGACAGATCCTAAAGAGGATTACAGTCAGCGCAAGACCCGAATCCAATGGATTCGAAGATATTGGGCAGAACAATGGTTCAAATATAGATTTGTGACCTAGGAGTATGCTGAGAAAAATGCCATCAAGAGACCGTGGGGAGACATCCTATTCAAGAATCTTCTACCCAGGTCCAGAGATGAAGCCATTGCTCAAGGCTTCTATCCATGCATGGTCCATGGACCACAGCCTGCTGATGCACACTCGTCGTCACTGCTATGATGTCGTGACGACAATCTATTCAAGCGCAACTTCCAGTTTGCTCAGAACTCAGCGAAGCAGAACAAGAAGACTTTTGGGTTAGACATCAACCCTGGTCCCTCATCTCCAAGGGCAGATGGCACACGACATGTAGAACCCAATGTCATCGGCCCTTTCACCAACCTTGAAGGCCTCATCACCTACATCTTGGTTCAAGGGACTGCCGTGAATGAGCCTGCAGCTGACACTGAGTCTGATGACGCGCCTGTAATGCCGAAGCCAAAGCAGTTGAAGAAGCCAAAAGCTTCAAAGCCGGCCCCTTCACCAAAAATCTCAAGGGCGAAGCCATTGGCAATTGCACCTCCTGAAGCAGTGTGCAGTCTGAAGATTTATCACGCGTCTCCAAGCCCCAGAAGGCCAAGATGCCTCTGTCTCACACTAGCAAAGAGCTAACAGCTGCTGCCATTCTGCGCAATGACGACATTGATCTATCAAGTGATGAAGATCTTGCAGATGACGCTCTTGAGCAACTCATCAAGAGCAAAGAAGAAGCAGAAATCTTCAATGATCTGCCTCTCTTTGATGTCACCATCATCCACAACTTCATTGACGAGTGGTTTGACACGCCAAACATCAGCTTTGAAGATCTGCAGCTACCCATTGGC
Source organism: Triticum aestivum (assembly GCF_018294505.1). NCBI lineage: Eukaryota > Viridiplantae > Streptophyta > Magnoliopsida > Poales > Poaceae > Triticum > Triticum aestivum. The sequence goes on along the minus strand of NC_057794.1, from coordinate 280,872,660 downwards.
CTCAGTGTCGCCTTCCAAGGGGCCATTGCTTCAGAACTTGCTATTGCCCAGCGCATTGTTGAACTGAAGCAGAAGATTGACTATGAAAAGGCTCAGTTCAAGAAGCATATGGCCAAGCTCAGCGTGCAAGAAGTGAAGAACTTCAAGACAATGATGCACGAGCTCAAGGAAGCCTTTGTGAAGAAGCATGCAGAAGCTCAGGGTTCGCGTGAGCGCATGAAGACTTTGGCTGACAGATGTGTGCAAGCCTATAATGAGGCTGAGAAGCGCAAGGCACTTGGGCGTCCTGGCATCGACCCTAGGATGGCCGCAAAGAAGAAGAAGAAGCCTGCTATGGCTGAATCTGATGCACCAAGGCAAGAAGCAGTTCCGATTGTCTTCCCAACTAGACTGACTGGCTCGAAAAGCCGGTCAATAGCTTCAGAGCACAAGAAGACAAGGACTGCTGAGGCTGAAGTCAGGAAGAGGAAACACTCTGAAGCCTCTCCTACTTCCCCCTCCAAGAAGAAGAGGAAGACCAAGAAAGCTCGGGCTGCTTCCACAGAGCCCTTGGTAGTTGAACCCATTTCTATGGTCTATCCTGAAGCGGAACGACAACTGACAATTCATGAGTCTGCTTCCACAGAGGCTCATGAAGCTGAAGACATTCCAACAGCTGATCCCATCGCTGCTGAAGACATTGGTCAACATGACAATGTAGAAGATGATGCAGTCCTTCCTCAGCATGAAAACAGTGAACTCATCAGCATTGGTCGTCCACTGACGCCAATTGCACAGGATGCTTCATGGGCGGATCGCCCACAAGAGGAAGAAGACTATGAGGCCCAACCCACACCAACTCCACAGGCATCGTCTGCGTTCCGCAGGCTTCGCAAAGGTCCAAGGCCTCAAGTCTCTGCTGAAGACATTCCGGCTGCATCAGCCGCAGAAGAAGGAGTCCCACAAGACCCCACTCCCCTGCCCCACCAAGAAGCAGTTCTCCAGGAGAATGTGCTTGTGACCGACCCTCCAGCTAGTCAAGTGGAGGATGAAAACCGTGAGGCTGCCACAACCACCAATGAAGCTAATGTGGAGCCCTCCCCAGCAAAAGCTTCAGAAGACAGCGAAGCCACTGATCCCGCCACTTCTGTTCCTGAGTCTGCTGCCGGTCCCCAGTTCAACTATCATGTTGAGCACATGCCTCAAGTCCAGAAGCCAATCCCAAGACTGCCAAGGTTTCCAGGTCCTGCATCAGCACCTGTCTCCTTTAACATCAATGGCTTCAGGGCAGACAACACGTTCTTCAATAGCTCCAGGAACCCCTACTCAAGGGAAAGGATATCATCTGATCGGTTCTGGAGCTATCCTCAGCGAAGCTATTACTCTTGCATTCTCTACAACCAAGGTCGCATCTTCCCACACAAGCGCCTTGACGTTGAAGCTATAGCTGGTCTGCCCTGTCTGGAAGAAGCTTTAGATTGCTTCAAGGAAGTTGGACTGCTGCCGTTCATTACTGACGAAGAGCATTGGAATGAAGAGCTGCTGCTTCAATTCTATGCCACACTTCACATCAGAGGGTACAGCAGAGGTCCGAAGACTTGGGTCCTGGAGTGGATGACTGGCAACGTTCATCATGAAGCCAATGCATTTGACATCATTGAGCTCACTGGCTTGCCCACTCCTGGCGATCTCTTCGAGCAAGGCTGTCAGCTGCATGCTGAAGCTATTGAGAGCATCTTTCGACGGCCAGAACCTGATATGAGTCAGATGCTCAGCATGATGAAGCCATTGCCCCAAGATGCTGCTTATCCCACAGAGTTCTTCGTTGAAGACCTTGAGTACCTGCCAAGAACCATCTATCACATCATCAGGCGAACTCTCTGGCCTATCAAAGGGCACTCTCCAAATGCCAAGCTTCAGGGTGCAATGAAGACTTTGGTCTTCTATATACTTCATGGCAAATGCTTCAATGCACAGGACTTCTTCATACGCCAACTTGCTGCATCAGGCATTGATCTGTTTGGTTTGAAGTTCTACGCCCCTTGGGTCATGCGGTTGATCAAGCTACACTCCGCCATCTCGTATCAGCCCTCAGCCCGCAACCATCGGATCTTCTTGCCTGACGTGGACATGTCTACTGAAGTCATATATTCTGAGCCTGCCAAGCAACCTCTAAGTCTTCAGAATGCAGAACATCAGAGTTTTACTCAGAACGTTGATGGAGTTGAAGCAGTTTCTCGGGTGTATCCTTTGGCTGGCACTACACGTGCACCACACCCTGCTTCCACTGAAGCCACTGACAGTGCCACTGCTCCAAGACCCAAGAAGCGCACTCGTGTTCTCAACGACCGAGAGCTTCTTGTGGCTCTACATCAGAAACAGGATAGGCATCATGACTGGCTGAAGCGTCAGATGAAAAGCCTCTTGGTGGATGTTAATCGCACTCGAAATCTTGCCACCAAGAATGCTTTCGTTGCCCATGAAACCTGTCGCCGCACATGGAAAGGGCTCACGATGATGTGTTCTGAAGCTGATCTTCAATAAGATGGCTTCACTGAGAGATTCAAGTTTGACTCCACACCTCCTCGAAGGCTGTGCTGCTAGGAACTCCGTCCCTTGAAGACTCTGAGTTCTCTTCCTCTACTGCCACAGTGATTGCCAGAATTATTGAGGAAGAAGACGATGCTACTTCACCACCACCTCCTTCAGCACCTCCAAGCTCTTCTGCACCACCAAACAACACCAACAACCCTGCTACTTCACCTACTCCTCATGGGAACGAGTAGAGGCTCTATGTCTTCAAACCTTTTTGGTCATTACTGACAAAAGGGGGAGAAGCATATGAGATTGATAGTCTTCAAGCGGGTCCATATGGGCGGGTGCCTTATATTTTGCTTCATGCTTACAACTCTCGCTTTTTCTACATTTGGTTCTTATGAGTTGTAACACTTAAACTAGATGGTCGTCTGCTACTTATCTGCCACCTTGTTTTGCGAAGATAAATTCCGCATGTGCGACGATAAATTCCGCACTTAGCTCACTCTGCAGACGTCCATTTTCCATTATGCATGTCATTATCTTCATATACTTTCACATGCATAGTGGATTGTCATCATAAGTTGAAGTGGATCTCCACAAGTACAACCTGCCATGTGCATTTGCATTCCAAAAGCAAATTAACTTATATGCACATCTTCAGGGGGAGCCCTTGCAACTTATGAAGACAATTCCTTATCCTTTACAATTTCACAGATTATATTCCCCGTTGAAAACTTCAACTAGTTTGTCATCAATCACCAAAAAGGGGGAGATTGTAAGTGCATCTAGTGCCACCCCTAGTTGGTTTTGGAGTATTGACGACAAACCTAGTTGAGGGACTAATGTGTTTGTGAGAATTGCAGGATAACACAGGTAGAAGTCCCTCATTGATTCGGTTTTACTACCAGAGATGACCCCTAAAAATGTATGAAGACATTGAAGTCAAAGGTGGTATATGAAGATATTCACATTGAAGACTATGACAAGAGAAGACACTATATGAAGCCTATGGAGCTCGAAGACTTAGATCTTTCGTAGTTCTTTTTCTTTTGTGTTGAGTCATAGGAACCACCGTACTGTTAAGTGGGGTCCAAGAGAACCAGTCAGAATGACTGAAGTGATGCCTAAACCAAAAACCTATGTCTTTGAGCGAAGACTATGAGAGCGAATCTTGTCCAGAGTCGGACAAGTCAGCTTTGCTTGTAGCCCAAGTAAAGTTGCCGTGTGAGTTTGAAATTTGACCGTTGGAACACGTGTCAGTTCCTTAGTGACCCAGGTTCATTTCAGAAAAATCAGGTCGGGTTGCCAAGTTGCTATAAATAGCCCACCCCCTACAACCATAAATGGTTGGCTGCTCAGATTGAAAGTACGGCTTTTGTCGTTTGAGAGCAACCCACCTCGAAGCCTTTGAGAGAGAATTCCTTGCGAGGATAAAGCCCTAACCACCAGAGCCAGAGAGAATTGGGCATCACTTAAGTCTTCTTGTCTGTGTGATCTGAAGACTTATTACACTTGAGGACTGTGCATCCTCCAGCCGGTTAGGCGTCGAATTCTGAGCATCCAAGAGACATTGTGGATTGCCGGTGAACGAAGTCTGTGAAGGTTTGGGAGTCTACCTTGAAGACTTACCAGAGTGATTGGGCGAGGTCTATGTGACCTTAGCTCAAGGAGAATACGGTGAGGACTGGGTGTCCTGAGCTGCGTGTTCAGGACTGGGTGTCCGGGACTGTGTGTCCTAAGGTTTAAATACCTAGCCGCTCCAACCAGACGTACAGTTGTCACAGCAACTGGAACTGGTTCAACAAATCATTGTCTTCAACGAGTCACTGGTTTCATCCTCACTTCCCTTTACTTACTATTACTCCTTGTGAAGTCATTGTATGTTTGCACTATCATTTGTCTTCACTGAGTGACTGTGTGTTCTATTTGTCTTCACAATATCTTCCTACCTGATCCTTACTACCTAGCTGCTATTTAGTCTTTGTGCTTTCACTTCATTGAATACTTGACAATGGTTTGCCTAGTGTAGTCTACCTTCCGCTGCATGGTAATAGGTTTAATTTTATCGTTTGTCTTCAAAACTTCTATGTTTTGAAGACTTTCATAAAAATCGCCTATTCACCCCCCCCCTCTAGTCGATATAACGCACTTTCATCACAAGTTCCTACACTTTATTGATCATCTTGAGGTCCTTGTGGGGCGTTTCAATGGTGGAAGGCCACATGGGATATGTGTGTCACTGCCGCACTCGTTGAACAGGTCCAACTGTGTCAAGAAACTTATGGTACGAGCTGTTTTCTGTTATATATGTTGTTCATAAACTATTGTTTATACACAGTTTTACAGCTGTGATCTTCTTGAAACAGGAACTGCCGAGTTCTATTGTTCCTATATAGACGACTGACCATGGTCGGGTCAGACTTGCGCTTGGTCACAACATCATGTTTATGTCAACCTACTCAATTCCCCTTGGAGGTGAAAATATACTTATTCATGGGTGGTCTCAAATAATGAAGGCCCGTCCATCTTGGAGAATAGGACAGAAGATTATATTCATGCTTTTCCATGGATCTAAAGCGAATATCCTGTTTATTGACCACATTGTGAGATGAAGCCGCTTTCAGAAGGTTGTGGATGCGTGGGGTGGCGCCTGGGCCTTGTCCTGGGGCTTGGCGGCCTCACCCTTGGTTAACTGTAGGCAAAGTAGCACTGTTTGATGTGTGCTTTCTACGGTTGATCCTGTATAAGTACTCATACTGCTTTCAGCTTTGGTTGTTAAGTGCCCCTTCTGGTTTCAGTTAAGGTTGTTAAGTACTCCTGCTGCTTTTACAGTCTGTCGTGTTTCTTCAGTCTTGTCTTCCTCCAGCCGCCAAAACCAAACCAGTGTCGGCGGGGCCGCCTGCTTCCGCCTCCCACGGCTGGCTGCGCCTCAGCGCACGCATCGCCGCCCCACCGTCTCCATAATCGTTAACGCCGACGTCCTCCGCGCGCTTTGGTGTGCTCGCCGCGGCGTCGCCCTCTCGCGTTGTCAACATGGTCAACAAACAACAGGAATCGGCAGAAGTACGTGCAAAGGATGACAGTAGGGGCCCACCACGTCAGTGTATGGAAAAATAAAATGCTTCCTCCTAGTGTTTTCCTGACATCTGGGACCCACGACATTGTGAGCGTATATAGTCAATAGACAAGAGAACAGCACAAGACCGGCTGACACCTGGGACGTAGCTACTCGAGCAGTATTTTTTTGTTTGGTATTGTTGAGACGGAGTAGGGTTTGAACTGGGCTGTGGCCCGTCTAGCCCAGGCTTATATTTTATGTTCACCATGTGACCAGCCCAACTATTTTTTCTTTGTGAAAATGAGCCCAGTTTATTTTTTCTGAAGAATACCCAATCCAGGCCTACTTATTTTTCTACGCACTGATGGGCTGCAACTCTTTCAAGACGCCTGCAAATCTTGAAAGTAATATGAAATGGGTTGTAAATATAAAAATAGATGACAAATTGGCAATTACTTTACAATTTCTGAATTTTTTCACATTTTAGATTCCTATTTCACTGGGCATTAACCTAATTTAAATATATCTTCAAAGTACTTTAAATCTGGCTCGACATTTCGGTATTAAAAATAGTTTGGAACCCACAGAAATATGCGAAATTGGCCCTGGCCAACCAAAAAAACGACTACAATAAATTGCATAAGAAGTTGCCATGAGCTATATATAAATTATTAAAAAAAGAGGGAGTGGTCTGACTTGTGGGCCTATTTAGTTGATGTGTATGCAAGATTTTTTAGTTATTATATACGTCAACAAACGATTCTAGAAGACGTAACCGTTGGATGTTAATCCAACGACCGTCGTGTTTCTTCAATCTCTGATCTTCTTGCTCCAACCGCCAAAGCAGCGCCGGTAGGACCGCCTACTCACGCCTCCCGTGGCTGGCTGTGCTGCCGCGCAGGCCTCAGCGCCCCCTACTACTCCCACCGCTGGCCAGGGCATCCCTGTACTCACCCACACCCCCTGTTATTCTACGGCGACGGTAGCCTCACACCGCAGCCGAACCGGTGAACCCTCGTACTCCTCTCCGCGCGGGCTTCCACTGCCGCGTCTTCCCCGTCTCCGCGTCATCCCCTTTCTAGGCCTCGCCATCGTCCACCGCCGTGGTGCTCTCCACGCGGCGTGGTCAATGTGGTCAACGACCGACTTCCAGCGGAAGAGTACTGTACGTGGAGAGGCTGACAACTGGGTACACGGCAGCCGCAAGGAAGTGCCTCCTTATTACGCAGAAAATAATTATTCCTCCACCTGACAGCAGGGACCCATCGGACGGGCCACCAGTATTTTGTGAAAAAAACGTTTCCCCCTGACTGCTGGGACCCATAGGACGGGCCACCGTATTTCATGAAAAAAACATTCCCCCCGCTGTCAGCTCGGACCCACCAGAAGTGCCTCCTTATTACGCACAAAAAATGAATACCCCCTACTACCTGGGACCCACCTTGGTGGGAGGCTGACTTGTGGGCCTACTAAGTTGACTCGGATGGAGGCCTTTGTCAACTTTAGTCAATATATGAACGATTCTAGATCCAGTGACCGTACGATGTCCATCCAACGGACGTAGTGCTTCTTCAACCTCTGGTCTTCTTGCTCCAGCCGCCCAAAGCAGCGCCGATCGTGCTACCTACTCCTGCCGCCCGTGGCCGGCTGTGATGCCGCGGAGGCCTCACCGCCCCCTACTACTCCCACTGCTTTTCATGCCATCCCTCTACGCACCCACATCCCCTGTTATTCTATGGCGACGGCAGCCTCACACTACAGCCGAACGAGTGAACCCTCGTACTCCTCTACGCGTGGGCATCCACTGCCGCGTCTTCCCCGGCTCTGCGTCGTCCCCTTCCTAGGCCTCGCCATCGTCCACTGCCCTGGTGCTCTTGGCGCGGCGTGGTCAACGTGGTCAAGGAATCGCTTCCATCGGACGTGGACTGTACGTGGAGAGGCTGACAGCTGGGTCCACGGCCGCAGCAAGGAAGTGCCTCCTTATTACGCGAAAAATAATTATTCCTCCACCTGACAGCGGGGACCCACCGGACGGGCCACCGTATTTTGCGAAAAAAAAATGTTTCCCCCTAACTACTGGGACCCACCAGCTACATCTTCACACGCAAGGAAGTGCGTCCAAAAAAACGATTTTCCCCCCTGACTGCTGGGACCCACCAGCTACATCTTCGCACGCGAGGAAGTGCGTCCGAAAAAAACGATTCGCCCCCCTGACTGCTGGGACCCACCAGCTACATCTTCGCACGCAAGGAAGTGCGTCTGGGCAAAAACAAAACAAAACGATTGCCCCCCTGACAGCTGGGACCCAGCAGCTACATCTTCGCACGCAAGGAAGTGCATCCGGGCCAAAAAACAAAACGATTCGCCCCCCTGACTGCTGGGACCCACCAGCTACATCTTCGCAGGCAAGGAAGTGCCTGACAGTCGGGACCCACCTGGTCGAAGCATATGTAGCGTTGTCATTCTGGTCGCGAACGTGTATGTACATATATACTGGTCGATGTAGAGGCGCGCACGTGTCGTAGTAGAGGCGCGTACGTGTCGTAGTAGAGGCGCGCACGTAGCATGTACACGTACGTACAATGGCCAGGGTGCAAGAAAGAAAATACGGCCACATACGTACATACGGGCAGGGTCTCGAACGCCTACTCGCGCATACATACGGTCAGGGCTCGTGTACATGGCTGGGTCGGAACGGAGAAACAGCGTCATCATCGTGTTCATGGGGAGGCAACAGAATGCGTCGTGTTCATGGGGAGGCAACGGAATGCGTCATGTTCATCGGGAGGCAATGGAACGCGTGGGAGCGAACCGGCTGGGTCAGAACGGAATGCGTGGTCGCGTTCATTGGGAGGGCTCGGACGAAACAGGCGATGGAAACGAGGCCTGGCGTACCGCACAATGGAGGAAACGGACATCCTACGTTTGGAACGGGGTCCTGTTGATCGGGAGGGGTCTGGCGTATCGCAAAACGGAGGAAACGGACCTCCTACGGTTGAAACAGGGGTCCTGTTGATCGGGAGGGGTGTGGCGTACCGCAAAACGGACAAAACGGACTTGTGTTGGAGCGCTACGGTCGAAACGGGGGTCCTGTTCATCGGGAGTGGTGGCGTACCAAAAAACGGGACTCCACGGGATACTGTTCATCTCCACCGTCGACCTCCTCCAGCCTCCACGGGCTACCGTCAACCTCCTCCAGCCTCCATGGGTTCCTGTTCATCCAACCTCCACCGCGTGCTACTCCACCGGCTACTATTCAACCACCCCTCCACGGGCACCCCTCCACCGTATACTGTTCATCCAGCCCTCCACACCACGGGGTCCTGTTCAACCACCCCTCCACGGGCACCCCTCCACCGTCTATTGGTCATCCAGCCCTCCACCACACCACGGGGTCCTGTTCATCCAGAGGCAACGCCACCGCTCAGTGTTCATCGAAACCCCCCACAACGCTCACTGTTCATCCAAGAGGCATCATCGATCGGCTTCAGTTAGCAGCAGTGGAGAAGGAATCGCTCGATCGGGTTCAGTTAACATTCGTCGATCGATCGCTCAGGTTCAGTAACGCGTAGCCTGCAGTGCAATCGCTCGGGTTCAGTTAGAGCCCAACGCCTCGGTCGGGTTCAGTTAGAGCCAACGCCTCGCACACACGTGCATACGTGTACGAGAGAAACGCGCATCGCTCGGCCCTCGACCTCCCACCGTAACCGGGAACTCCTCGAAATTTTCCTCCCACTCGCTTCTACCACGGTTTTTTCCGTCATGGAGGCCCAAAGAATGTCATGCAGCTGCGTCTCCGGCCCGCCCAGGACGAATAGCCCATTTTCTGTCATGATTTTTTTCATAGAAGTAGGAGCCCACCACATCTATGATGATACCGGGTTTTGTCACAATTATCTTCATAGAAGTGTCATATGTATGACATATTTTTGTTTCATTCGGCCCAAAATGTCACGGATGTGTCTTTTATTTGTAGTGACGGCCAATTCATCGAATGTCGTCATTATTGCCTTTCACTTGCACGACCGAATGATGTGCAAATAATAATTGTGTAAGAATGCCACGGACTAAGCTGGAATCTGCAAACATTTTATTCAATAGGAGAAGACAAGGTAAAATGGGCTCTTTATTAGTTCAACAATTATTCATATGAGAGACACTCAACATTTTCATCGTGGTCTTCTCCTCAGTACAACTCGAATAAAAGGAAAAGAAATTTAGAGAGACACACTGAAATATTTTTGGACTTTTTGGTTTTCTTTAACAAGCAAATAAGGGAAAAGCAAAAAGTGAAAAACTATTTACACGGGAAAGCTCCCAACAAGCAAAAGAATAATAGAGAAATGTTTTGGGGTTTTCTATTTAATATTACTACTAAGCATGCAGAGAAAGTAAATTAACTATAACTATTTTTTTGGTTTTTCTAAAGTTTATCAAACACTCAAGAAGAAATTAAGAAAATAAATCTAAGCATGGATGATACAATGAAAAAGTGTGGACACCAAAAAAATGGAATAAATAGACATGAATGTAAAGTCGGTGCAAACATGTACTCCTCCAAGGTTAGGCTTTTGGCCTAACTTGGTAGTCGATCAGTAGCGTGGAGGGTAGTAGTCGGCGTGGTAGCTCACGGAGGCTCTTGGTGCAGATGCCTCGACCCGTCATGCTACCTCTACTACTGCGATGTGAGCTCGGGCCTCGCTCTCAAGAAAAATATCCGCCCTTGTTGTGATAATCAAAAAGAGCAGGCGCAAGCAAATATGTTTGCACAACAGATTTTTTGTTAAACAATAGATTATAAGTGAAGTTGTCAAACTTTCCCTTGAGAATCTTATGTTCTTTTAAAGTGTCAAAATCTAAATACTGCGTGGGTAGGACAGGATCAAACGGCAAAGGTGAAACACCAAGCCCTCGAGCTAAACGTGTGGCATAAATTCCACCATAGAACCAGCCACTGTTAGCGTTATGCTGAAGTCTGCGTGCAACAATTGCTCCAAGGTTATAATTCCTTTCACCGGTGAGGGTGGTGTGGATGAGGCTCAAGTCTGGTGCACAGAGCGTGCTACTGTCTTGCTTGCCTACTATGCATTTCCCGTTAAAGAACGCAGAGTACTGAATTGTGGGAAAAATGAATGCTCTTTATTCTACCTTGAATCACTCCCCACCTTTCACCGTAACAAAGGCTCGTCAAGAATGATTTGACCTCAGCCTTTGGTGGCTCGTCAAGCGAACCCCAAAATGGAAGCTTGCAGTGATAAGCAAAATTCTCTAGTGATATGGTAAATGGGTTATCATAAAGCATAAACGACACCCTAGACTCACGTGGAAAATATTTAAATCTTTTGACAAATGATTCAGTGAGAAGTTGGTGTTGTTCACACTTATCTAGAAGGTAGGGACCGAGAGCAGCATTGTGAACATATTGCTCAAATTTCTCCTTAATGCCCACACGCACCATATATTCATCGCAAGGCCATAAGCATGTTTTGGTGGCGGCATCTCGCATGGAACTTTCACTTGGTTCAACATAAGACCGGCGAGCAGAACTGTCACTAGAAGATGCCCCCCAAGGATCGTCTCCTTGAAGAACTCCTTCCAAATAGGTTCATCATGTCCGTGTACAATTTTCTGAAAATAAAAATTTTGGGGTGACAAAAATTTGTCAACAAAACTTTATAAAATTGAGAGCAACCACTCGTAAGGATGCATAGAAGCCATAGCAAGCATTCAAACTACTTAGAAAACTAAGAATTTAACATGCAAGCACATCTACAACAACACCAAGAGTAGCTAATTATTCAAAATATAAACCACTAAAGAAAAAATTAATTGGACAAACGGTAGAGTCACATACCAAGCAACAATCCCCCGAAACAGTTTCGGAAACGAAGTTTCGAGAAAAGAGATCAAAATCCACGGGTTTGAGCTCAAGAATACAGGAGAGAGAGCAACGGATATTTTTTTCCTGGAGGTAAGTGATGATGTGGGATGAAGAGGTAAGTGAGGGGGCCCACGTGGGGACCACAACCCACCAGGGCGCGCCCAGGTGGGTTGTGCCCACCTGGTGCACCTCCCTCTGGTTTTATTTGCAACAGAAATTCAGAAATATTCAGAAAAAAAATCATGTAAAATTTTCCGGGCATTCTAAGAACTTTTATTGTTGGGTCATTTTTTATTGCATTAGAAATTTAGAAAACAGACAAAACATGGCATTTTATTTTATTTAACTAATAAAAACAGAAAACAAAAGGTAAGGACAGAAAGTAGTGCTTAGTAAATTCATCAACTTCATAGCGTTCAAAAATGATCCGTTAATAAGGTTGATCAAGTCTTATTAACAACCACTTTCGATTAGCATGAAACCAAAGAACTTTCGTAAATCACTAAGTTGCCTCAATGGGGATATGCATTTCCCCAACAATAAGTATTTCATATTTCCTTTTAACAGTAGGTCAAGGTATTTGAAAACTTCCAATAGTGATTGTCGGAGATTTTTCAATAACATTAATACCATTCACATGGAATTGTTTCTTCGGAAGGTGCACCGTATGCTCATTGCCATTAATATGAAAAGTGACCTTGCTTTTATTGCAATCAATAACAGCCCCTGCAGTATTCAAGAATGGTCTACCAAGGATAATCGACATGTTGTCATCCTCGGGCATCTCAAGTATAACAAAGTCAGTCAAAATAGTAACATAAGCAACAACAATGGGCACATCCTCACAGATACCGATAGGTATGGCAGTTGATTTGTCAGCCATTTGCAAAGATATTTCAGTAGGTGTGAGTTTATTCAATTCAAGTCTTTTATATAAAGAGAAAGGCATAACACTAACACAAGCTCCTAAATCACACAAAGCAGTTTTCACATAATTCTTTTTGATAGAGCAAGGTATAGTTGGTATTTCTGGATCTCCGAGTTTTTTAGGTACTCCATCTTTGAAAGTATAATTAGCCAGCACAGTGGAGATTTCAGCTTCCGGTATTTTTCTCTTATTTGTGATGATGTCTCTCATGTGCTTTGCATAAGGAGGCATTTTCAAGATATCAATCAAGCGAGTACACAAAAAAACTGGCCTCATCATTTCAGCAAAGTGTTCAAATTCTTCATCATCATTCTTTTTAGTTGACTTATGTCGGAGTAATGGGCCACGGGTAGGCCAACCCGAGCCCCATGACCTTTCAAGACATCGGGGCAGGCTGGGCCCCTCAAGACCACAGGGCGAAGAGCCGCTTCCTGGGGAGTCTACGGCAAGGCGACCGACTGCCCGCTCACGGCCGAGTCCCAGGGACGACTTCCAGAGAAGCCGGCTTTGGGGAGTCGGCCGGTGACTCCAACAAACCGTGACCTCATCGTGAGGGACGGGGCAGGGGCGTGGCTACAGTAAAGCCCACTCCCCGCCCCTTACCAAGGGCAGGCATGGCTACAGCGCGCCGTACTTGGGAAGATCTCCCCACGGCGTGGCACTGTTGCCCAGCCGACCCTGACATCAGCACCACTGTACCTAGTCCTGTGCCCATGACGGCTTGTCTGTACAGCCTGGAGGCAACAGGGCCCACCAGCCAGCGAGACCTCGGGAGACGGCAGGGGCACCGCCAGACGGACCCAACGGGAGTCGGCCCGGGGGAGTCGGCCGAGCCCTCCCCCGGGCCCGCGCGCCATTAATCAAGAAGAGATGGGGAGTGGCCACAGTGATCGCCCGCTAGGCGGCGGGGCTTTTGTCACACCCTAGCTAGTCATGCATCAGAGTGTGTGCATCATGTTTAAATTTCCATTTAATTTGAAATGGGGATCTGTGAAACCCTCAGAATCATTTTGAAAATGATCCAAATAAAAATTTCTCCAAAAAGGTCCAAGAAAATGCTCATGTTGCTCTCTGAAAATATTGGACAGAGATAAAAATCAAACCAATATTTTTAAGAGCTCATAGGTATTTATTTTGGGCATTTGGAATTAATGCATAATTATTTGCATTGGAAATATATTATTTATATATATTAATATATGTCCAAATATTATGCCATTTATAAAGGAGCTCTGGAATAATATATCTAGCTCCTGCAAAAATTGGCATAAGTTAAATAAATGATTTAATATATTATTTAAATCAAAACAAATGTCAGAAATTAGAAAAACAGAAATAAATAACAGGAGGAGCTTACCTGGGCTCCTCCACTGTGCGGCCCAGCCAGCTGGCCGGCCCAGCTAGCTGGCCGGCCCAGCCAGCAGCCGGCCCAGCCCACCTCCCTCCTCTGTCGTCTTCGTCCCGACAGAGGGAGGGGAGTGTGGCCGGCGCGCGCGCGCGCCACCGCGCCACGCCACCTCTCTCCCTGCCTGCCTGCCCTCCCCTCCTCGCCTCGATGCCCCTGGACGACGCCACGCCTCCCCCCCTGCTCTC